>NC_061122.1:96641837-96711332 GCF_002878395.1 Capsicum annuum | reverse complement strand
TCATGAATTTCAATAGTAGAAATTCATGATTTTGCAAAGTGGGTTTACACCCAAATTACTTTATTAATGATTTATGATATTTGAGCTATTCAAGATTGATACACATGACTATTTCATCATTTTATTTCTTAAATTGAGAACTTATGCCATGAGTTGAATATTGTTATTATGAGTTAATGATTTCTAAATGAATTGAGATAAGTGTCAAGATTTAAGCTTTTCTATGAGAAGTTTGATTATTGAATATAATATATATTGATATTTGAGCTTGAGAGTCAAGAATGAGTTCCATGATGTTTACATGAAGTTTATGATACATTTTGATATTGAGAAAGATTGATCTGATTTGAGTCGAGTAAGGAATCGACAAATTGATTATGATTTGATAAATGAGAAAGAGATTTGATTTGGTCTTCATGATAGACCCTTGTGATCTTTGTGGTAAATTTCCTAATGTGTTCTGAGCTTATGTCTAGGAGTAGTATTTAGCACCGAGCGGAGAATGTGGTATTTTCCCCAAAACTATGTGCCACCGTAGGATTGATATTGGTAATTGTAGGCCAGAGGCCGAGTATGATATTGTGATCACTAAATTTATGTTTTACTCCCTGGAAAGAGTACGATGCTCCCGTCAATGTGGAGTTTTCTCTTTAGGAGGGCAAAACGTTGAACTCCATGTAGCACACATGGTTTATGACGGTTATAAGAACCTCCCAAGTCCATAAGAGTTCAAGTTTGATGAGTTACCTAGTCACTCTAAGTCATGATTTAAAGAGTTTGAGTTGAGTCCAATGATTTATGAGATTTATGAAGTATGTGTTATTATTGATGATTTATGGAAATTACGTTTCAGGAAATTCAAGCGAAGAGAGTCGTTATCGTCAGCATGCATGATTTTCGTAATCATTTATGATATTATTTATAATGTTGCATTGCACCCCCATATACTCAGTACATTCCTTAAAGTACTGACCCCCATATATTTCTATGTGCTACAGTGTCTTATAATGTTGGTACAAATTGTAGCGCAGATACCGCATTCAGTTAGTCCGCCGCTCCCAGTCAGCAGGTGATAAGTCCTTTTTATTTGAGGGCTTGAGTTGGTTATACAGTTCGAGAAGTATTGTATGTTCTTATTTTAGTCGTATTGAGCTTAGATAGTTGGGAGTCATGACCCGGCTATCTAAAGTCAGTACTAGTAGAGGCTTCATAGACAGTCAGTAGAAGTTGATGTATTCAGTTTCAGTTTCGTTTGGTAAAAGTAGAGTTGTAATCTTGTAAAGGTCATGTTTATATTGATCAAGTTCAGAGAAGTTCTGTGTTTTCGCTTATTTGATATAGATTTAAGCATTGGAGTAACTTGTTCCCCTAAGCACCGTGTGCCGTCTTGGGACCCAATTTCGGGGCGTTACAGAGTCGAGAATGCTACGAAGTGTTACATTACAACTAAGACAAATATTTCTGCTTGAAGTAATTGCTCCTCATTTAAGGAACTGAGATTTTTGCCATGAGTTTTCATAAACTTTATCCCTTTGGCGAAAACTGACATTGGGTGAATCAGTGACATATAGAATCGTATTTCCTTAAGACCAAGCATGCTGAGAGACATGGATTTTTCATGGATCACGAACAATATAACATATGGCTTGAATACCTGAAAGGCTAGATTACTGTGAGACATAATTGCTTCTAGTTTGGAGGTCAGATCATAAACATAAGTTGATCGAGAACTCGAATAATAGGCACGGACATAACTTGAACAGATAATGTAAGACATTAGCAGAATAATCTTTGAAATAGAAGTAGGAGGAGTATGCTTGAGTAGTAATAGATCTATCATGGTTTCTCCCCCACAACTTGACACACTGAGAAAAATTTGGGAACTAACTTAATTCCCTATCTCCCCCTTAGATCAAAGTCACAATCCTAGACTTACGGACATATCCCCATATCAAAATCTATAGCCACAACTCTCAACATAAAAGAGACATCACCTCACACTTAAACTCTAAACTCTCCCTGAAGAACTATACTCTGAAGACCTTGCTTTTCTGTAAATTCTACTCTTAACATTCGCTAGCCTCAAAGCCAGCACTCTACAACTTTTACTCTCATGAGTACATGCATCCACACTCTTTATCACCAAAAAGGGTATTAGTATATACATGAACTCAAACTCCTCTCATTAATCTCTAATACAAAGGAACTATATTATTTTCTAGGACATCCCCTTTTAGGGACACTAATCATTATTTCTTCTAACTCTCAAAGTCATCAACTTATGACTAATATTTCCATGTGCATAGACACCCACACTTCTAAACACTTAATACTCTATCTTTAATTTCCTTAGGATACTATCATTACACCTCAAATCACATAACCAACAACTTAACAAAATCTGTAAAACCATACCAAAGGCACTTATTTCTTACCTATTCCTGAATTCAAATATAACGAACACCATACAACAACCCCTTAGTTTTCCTCAGATGCCTCCATACTACAAGTTTTAAAAACACAGACTAGGTACACCAAACACTTATACGCATAAAACTTTATCTAGCAACCTGCTACCTGGAGTTCAACTTATTCCCATATACCCATGTTCTTATCCATTTAATGATTCAACCACAATTCATCATTTTAACACTAGTCCTCATGTACACATATCCCTCACGATTACCATTTAAACTTTTCACAAATCATCAACCTGGGCTCTTTCACAAATCATATCAAGCCTACTAATTCATTACCATAAATCATACATCATTAATCGTATGATACTATTCTTACCACCACATTCTACAATCTACAATTCAAGCCTATAGTCTAGAATCCATCATATACCACCAATAACTCAAAGCATGCAATATAATATACTAGTCCATCAAATTGGGAAATCAACTCCAAATACTCATTTCATTTAACTACTACCTACAATCACAATCCCCTCCATGACATCACTATTATAGCTCAAAATCCACATCATACCTTCTCATATAAAGTACTAGTTGACAACCACTAAAGAAAAGAAGGTCAAAGGGGTAAAGTCATATAATAGACATGGTAAACCTTAATCTTATATAATAACCCACCTTACATACAATTCTCATTTAGAAGCTATAAAATAAGACATCAAGAAACATTAGCCCACTAGAATCTCATAACAGCAATAATCGATCATAATCATATGGACTACCTTATTTACAATCCACTAACGCATCCTTCTTCTACACATCATTGCTATATACCTATCCATACACCTAAACTTCTTTCATAGCTTTATAAGTCTCAACTAAACTCCACTTTGCAACCTCAGGGAAGCCTAAATTAACAACACTCATCCACCAACCACTTTCACCAATAACCTATACTTTTCTAGCACAACAAACACCATCAATAACTTTGCTTATATTTCAAGCAAACAACAATTTACCTTAACCATTAACTCCTTCTCTACCTCCTACTAACCTAACATATAATAATATATCACTTCTTTACTAACTTAATCATATACAAGAAAATTCATCTATATATATTCAATGAATCGTCCTTACCACTTTTCTTGCCACTACACCTCTAAACCCCCAGTTTCAACCAACACAAGAATAACAAAATGAATAACAAGTTGCTAGTTAATTGAAATAGGCCTCACACGAATTCGCTAGACTTTGATTTTGTGGTTTGAACAAGAAAATGAAATGAATAACAAAGCAACTATGCTAGTGAATCGAAAGATCCCAACACGGCTTCACTAGACTTTTAGTTTCAACAACACAATGCTAATAAGATCGTAAGAGATAGAAACTTGACATGCAATATTTAATGATCTAAGAATACACATCTTACTTCGTCTTAACTGAACACCTCATAAGAATGAGGATACAACTTTAAACTTGAGGGACTTATGACACACTAGGGAGCTCCTCTCAAGCCCTTTATATGTCTTCTGAAATTTCTATTAGTAAATCTGAGAGCATTATCTGGGAACACTAGAGTAAGGAAAGAATTAGAATAATTTTTCTTTTGTATGGGCGACACCATAGCATGAATTTAGAGTAAGAAAAAGGAATATTCAAACTCCGTAGCACGAACTAGAACATGAAGAAAGAGAGACATTCCTAAATATCGTACAGCCTCATGCTTATAGGTGTGGCGCGCTACACACCCATAAACAAAACTCTACCCAATGCAATTTCGTAGACACCCTAGGACGATGAACCATGCTCTAATACCAAGTTTTTAACGACCTAAACTAGGTCCTTATCATGACGGACATCCCAAACTATGAAGGCCAGGATGCCCTATTCTATCTGGTAATCATACACAACAGTCATGTAATAAAAGAAGAGACAGAAATATACTCTAATACGGAAACATGGTCATAAATCTGAAAATTAGGTTGACATTGAAGGATAAAATCCAATACCAACTAACAACATATGAAAACCGTCTACGAAATCTCTACTACAAGATAAAAGATAACTATCTGAAAATTGAGACAAGGACCCCAGTGGACCCAAAAAAAAATAATAATATAGTCTAAAATAAACAAGCCTTCTAGAACAAAGAAGGCTCACCACTGCATGAATCCCATTTCTCAAAATACTCTACTGCTTAGACGAACCCCTAGATTGAGCCTCAGAACCTGGGAGGTAAGGGTCAATACAATTGTACTGGTACGCAAAGCAATTCCAAATTAATAATTTATATTCAACATATATTAGAGCAATTTAAAATAGTTCATAAATATATCATATGGTAAGAAATCATATGGGTATTTTTGAAAGACTGTCAAATCATCTGAACTCTGTGACACTCTTTGTTTACTTCTGCGCTAGGTGGTATACCCTACTATTCTATAATTCCATGGGCTATATGGAATCTTCCATCTACTCGGCAGCCAAGCCCCCAACCCAAGTGTGCCGCAAGGGTTAGAGTCTCTGTCTCTACTGTGCCACAGTGTTGTCGCTAGTGTACAATAATAATCTACCCGTATTGAAAAAAACGGTTTTAGGCTAAGAGTTAGTTAAACTCAAGCCCTTTTTAGGTAACCACCTAACCCTCTTTAAGCCCACTTTTAACTCTTTAAAACACGTATTCTCTGAAAACATACTATAAAAAAAATACTCTAAAATTCTTACTTGTTATGGCATACATTTATATGGTGTCGTCATACCATTGACTTGCAAGTCGCATCTCTAAGACATTTATAGCATATTATCATCTCTTCTTTCAAATCATGAAGTTTGGGACCACTATATCAATAAACCAACTCATAGAAATTCTTTCTTTAAAACTCAAGTAAACACATGCAAGCAACTCTTTTTGTCAACATTTCAATAATAAAAGGTGGTCATGTCAAAGTTCTAAATCTCATGTAAATCTTACTCTTTGTAACAAAACATATTTATATTAAGAAACACCCTCTCATCAATCTCTAAATCATGCTCAAAATACCATGGTATTGAGTAAACTATTTTCAAGCCATGATCATGCATTTCAAATCATTCACAATAAGATCATAAACTTAAAGTTATCACAAGAGAGGGATTTCATAATTTGTGCTCTCAAAAAATCTTCAGTCTAAATGTTTCATACATATACATATACATGTAAATCAATTTAAGGGGGAAAGGCCTAAAGGCCAAATCATCAATATCTTTAAACATTCATAATGCCTAATAGAAATCATGGATATCAAAACCCCTTTATAAATTCATTCTTGATAAACTTAGAATCAAGATCAAGTGTTTCAACAAGCCCATGTAGTTTTTAGGATAAATCCACATACCTTAAATTATGACTCTTGAAAGAACTCTTGCTTTAGGGATGTTATTCGAACTATTTATGGGTGCTTCTTGTAGCTCTCGGCCTGGGGATTTTGATTCTTGAAGAATTTTCAAAAAGTGATGGTTGAATCTTGAGGGATCTTGAAATCTTAGTTGAGACCCTAATGGTTGGTTCTTAAGAGATTTGAGAAAAACGACCATGTTTTGGTATTCCGTGTTATCGATGAAATTCGGGTGAGGGAGAATGACCAAAAATCCCCTAGACCTATTAGAAACTGATTTGGCGTGTAAAAACATCTAGTAATACGCAGGCCGACGCATCGCATCGACATCGCATCAGCTTACTGCCTCACACAAAAATTATATCAGATTTTAGCAAAATTGGTATTGTTGGAAAGCTAATTCAATTATCAAAAATTTGGTGGATTTTGTGTTGGAAAATTCTATGTGTATCAATAGTTATACTCGTTTAAAGTAGAACCTCGTACAATCAAATATCAAACTTTGGATGAATGAATGACTCTTAGCTTGATTTTGCTCCACCAAGTGATTTTTATGAGAACTTTTCACCTCATAATCACTTCATACACTAGGAGAAGGATGACCCAAATAATTAGTCTTTACTGGAAAGAAGTGAACAAAATTAGTCATCCTATCAACGATGACCCAAATTAAATCAAACTGATGATGGGACCATAGAAGACCAGTAATGAAATCCATTTAATCACTTCCCATTTCCACATTGGCAATTTAATCTGTAGAGATAACCCACCAAGCCTCAAGTTCTCTACCTTCACTTACTGATAAACCAAAAACTTAACCATAAAATTGGCCACATCCTTCTTCAAGTTATTCCACCAATAAATTTCTCTTAAGTCATGATACATCTTTATCAAACCAGGATGAATAATGTACCTCGACTCATGATCTTTAGCCAAAATCCTCTCTCACAGCCTATCAACATCTGGAACACATAACCTACCTTGGTACCTTAAGATAACATCACCACTAATCTTGTAAACCATCACCTACTGGTGATCCACATCATTCTTGATCTGCATCACGATGGGGACCTATTTCTCTTTTATCTCAGCACCAGAGTCTATGAAAAGAACTCCAAGATTAACCAAAGAGGGAATATCCTTTACCAGTCCTTGTTTCTCCTCATCTACATTAGATAAGATTCCCATGGACAACCTACTAAGAGCATCAGCAACCACGTTAGCTTTACCTGGATAATAATGGATACTCATGTTGTAGTCTTTGAGAAACTCATGCCATCTCCTTCTCCTGAGATTCAACTCCTTCTGGGTGAACACATACTATAAACTCTTATGGTTCAAGAAGATGTCAACATGGACTTCATATAAATAGTGATGCCTAATCTTCAAAGCAAAGACCACAACCAACAACTCTAAATCATGAGTCAAATAGTTCTTCTCATGTACCTTTAGCTGCCTTGAAGTATATGCAACCACCTTGTCATGATGCATCTACACACAACCTAGTTCCACCTGGGATACATCAAAATAAACAACAAAACCATTAGTACCCTCTGATAGAGTCAAAACTACAGCCGAAGTTTACTTATCCTTTAACTTCTTAAAACTACCATCACAAGCATCCAACCATAAGAACTTTACCTTCTTTTGAGTCAACTTAGTCAACAGGGAAGCAATAGAAGAGAAGATTTCCACAAACCTTCTATAATATCCAGTTAAACCTAAAAATCTCCAAATGTCGGTTGGATTCGTACATCTAGGCCATTTTTTAACCACCGCAACTTTTTATGGATCCATCATGATCCCTTCAGTAGAAATAACATGACCCAAATAGGTCACTACATTTAACTAGAACTGACACTTTGAGAACTTCACATATAATCATTGATCTTTCAAGGTTTAAATCATAAGGAGAAGATGATCGGCATGATCTGCCTCACTCTTAGAATACAATAAAATATCATCAATAAATACAATAATAAACAAATCCTAGAACTGATGGAATACCCAGTTAATAAGATCCATAAATATAGTCGGGGCATTATTAAACCAAAGTACATTACAAAAAAACTCAAAATGACCATATTGAGTTCAGAAAGCAGTCTTAGGGATTTCTATTTCCCTGATCTTCAACTGATGGCAACCCGACCGAAGATCAATCTTGGAAAAGTACTTAGCACCTTGAAGTTGATCAAAGAGATCATCAATCCTGAGAAGCATATACTTATTCTCCATAAACACCATGATGCACCTGACCACAAAGTCTACAAGAGGGATATGATGGAGCTAACTGATTCCCACTATCTTAAGGTTGGGCAGCCTGTACCCTGGGACCAATATTATTCTAAAAATGAAAATCACCTGATGACTTTGAATAAGGAGCACTAGATGTAGAGTAGGAACTAGAATTACCCTCACTTCTTCTTAGACCATTTTCCATTGTCTCTACCATTCTACTATTGACATCCACCTAGATCCAAATATCAGAACTTCTTATTCCACCTTTAACTCATCTATAACTGCTTCTTCTTTTCCTCTTCCACTTGTTGCATATACACCATAAGTATGAAGATGTCCATATCCTTGTTCAATAAGGTGGCCTTTCTTTCTTAGATTAAATCACGGGATAACTCGAAAGCAAACTTACTCATTCTAACCCTAATGCTAGACAATAATTCTAGAGCATATTGCAACAGCTTGTGAAACTTCAAGGCATACTCTTTTGCTGTCATTCTACCTATATTTAAATTTATAAATTACTTAGTATTCGTCTCCCTCAACTCCTGAGGAAAAAATTAATCAAGAAAAGCACTAGAGAAGTTATCCCATAAAGTGGACTCAGCATCATCACCCCTAGACCAGTCCAATTGCTCGTACCACTGACATTCCATATCTATCAACTGATAAGAAACAAACTCCACACCGTCCATATCTATAGCACGTATAACACAAAAATCTTTTCCATTTCATCAATGAAATTATCTTTCTCTAATTTAGAACCAGTGAATGTCGAAGGACTCAACCTCATATATTGGCCAACTCTAGTGACCTCAAAAGATATAGCAATAGAAGTAACACACTCAGTCAGAGAGAAAACCAACTGGGTAAGCAAATAGATTGACTGGTGAAACTCAACATTAGACATACCAGCTTGAGGTATTTGAGAAGGGCTAGGAGGAACTACTGAAACTCCACTGGGAAATTTAGAAGTAGCGACCCTAGATCAAGTCTGAACTCCTTGAGTAAGATGAGCTTCATCAACATTATCCTCGATCAGGATAGAAGAGTTTCCACGAGGATGAGATGTTCGAGAAGACATAATCTAAAAAACGAACATAGGGAAATCAGAGGAAATTTCAAGATCTTAAACTCTTTAGCCCAAAATAGAACAAAAAGGAAGGGAAACATTCCTAAATACCTTTTAGGCTCTCTTTTATAAGTGTGGCATGCTACACACCCATAAAAGAGACTCTACTTTACATGGATTTGTGGACACCCAATGACACAAAACCTAGGCTCTAATACAAACTTTATCATGACTCGAACCAGGGCCAGGCCATAATGGGTATCTTAAGTCCAGCAAGGACCGATGACCACCCCCTACACCTAACCAAACAGAACACAATACCCCTAACATTGGATGAATTTTGAACACATAAAAAGATATCATAAGATAAGCTCGATAAATTTAAGTCATGTCTATAATTGATAATCGATAACCAACCAAAAATGGCCAACAAACATCACTAACTAAGTCAATAGTAATCCACAAAACATTCTTAACAAACAAAAATAAATAAAGTGTCAGGACATTCCCCCAACCCTGACAATCACAATGACAATATTAATGATAATGTGAACTCTCAATTCTAATCTATAAATGGAAACTGAAGAAATTTCCAAGTCTTCCAGAGAATGGAAGATCACTACTTCACCACCAACGTCCGACGAACTAAGCTAATCCACCTAACACTGTGAAGAAAAACTAGAAGCATCTCTAATGCTTTCATTGTGTGGGTTTACAATTCGGATATGGTTAGTAGGTTGAGAACTTACATATAACTCAGGGGTAAGGTATAAAATAAAGCTAATTCAAATCCAATTCAAAATCATGTGAATATCATTATATACATAAATAAATAATATGTTAAGAAAGGGAACAAGGCTTAATATGTACTTTCAAACTTTAGACTGGATTATTTATCTCAACCATCATAAAATAAGAAGGCACCCAAGGGTATATAGGCCCAAATCTCCCCTAGCTGGAAGGGGCACCATGCGTGTAGCGCATAAACTAGAGGATGTACATATGTACCATGGGGGACTCGAACCACCTGTATTACCAAGGTGACTTAAGCACCCAATCATGTAACATAATATGGGGGACTCGAACCTCTCAATCATATAATAATAATAAGGGGGACTCGAACCACCCGGTCATTTAGACCCTTGAGTCGGCAACCAAAGTTTCTAGTATTGGTCCCTCGGGACCTCTACTCTCATGACTCAGCTGTACAACCCTTATTAAAGCTCAATTAAATCGTTTGTCTAACATTCTCATTTATTGAACCATGATACATATTTAGGCAAACACTGTTGGTATCTTTATACCAACTATACTTTCAAGGTAACATTAACATGCCAAACCAATTATCATTATCTAAGGGAAAATCACATCCCTCTTTGTTCAATTATACATTTGCTTAGGTTATTAAACAACCCCTTAAGGTTAAATTTAAAATCATTATGCTTCATTAACTTTTCATATTATATGATAGGTCAAGAGTAGTTCAATGTGCATAATTATCATATTCATGACCAATACATAATATAGGGTTGAGATCATTTTCACTTCAATGATCAATATTCCCAAATTGGGGGAAATCATAATCCCATAGTTTATTTGCCATACCCATACACCCCACAAGTTCAAAACCGTGATTAAAGCATAAATAATTATATGTAAACAATGGGAAACATTGTTTATAAAATTAACATTCAAAACCCACAACCCATGTTCCAACCAACATCAAAACCACATGAATAATAGTTTAAAACACATGCTTTTAACAAAATAATAGTTGGGGAAGAGTAACATTCCTGAAAGATTCTCAATTATGGAGAGAAAACCTTGAATTGACCCCTAGATGCTCAACCTTGAGAAAAGACTAACTTGTTTTTCTTGAAAAAATTTGAGAGAGTAAAGATACTTTTTGATTTGTTAAAGTGTTAGTATAATTACCCAAAGGAGTCTTATGGACTTGGGGTCTAAGTGGGTAAAAAGGGAAATGTCCAAAGTGCCCTCAACTTAAAGCTAAAAAAAAATTACCATTGACGACGGGTCACTCTGCGACTCGTAACGAGACATTATGACTCATCACCATGAGTCATAGATAAGACAGTGTCATTAGGAACACCTACCATTGACCCTACAAGTTTCATCATATGCCTTATTGGGGACCTCACGAATCATTGGGTCATAGTCATCACCAGGACAATAACACTCTGAACATACATTGGTTTTACTATGATTGGGACATCATGACTCGTAATGAGTCTATATGACTTTCTTGAGAGCCACTCATACTCAGCATAAAAAACTTGGCCTCACACACTGGTTAGGCTACTATTTAGGTTCTTACGACACATAAAGACTCCCTATGACTTATTAGGGAAGTCATAATCAGGATAGTGAGGATAAATTTTAGAAATTTTCAAGGATCAAAAATCAGAGGTGTTGCACATAATGACTCCCAAAACCAATTACGTAATGGTGGACTGAGTCTCAGGTGCTTACGACTTTTGGTCACAAGTTACAAGGTCTGGTTATGACTCATAAAGTACCTTGTATGTCCTGACACCAAAAGATTTTCTAGTTTAATCTTGCAATCTCCTTCCCTATACATTAAACACACTAGTTACCCTATAATAAAATAAGTACAAACATGGGTTGCCTTTCATAAAATGCTTGATTTAATGCTGTAGCACAACGTGGCTAGGTTGGATACTCAAATTTCACCATCTATCCCTATGGGTTTCCTCCCATGAAACGCTTGATTTATTATCATAGTACGACTCAGTTTCCTTGGTTACTCAAACTTCACCAAGGCTCAAATCATCAATCATCTTTACGTCTTTAGTGTTACCCATATAGTTCTTGACCCTGTGCCTATTCACTTCAACGGGGCTTCACCATCATGCTACAATTATATAGCACCATATGGGAACCCCCTCACAATAGTGAATGACCCATACTACCTAGACTTCAACTTACATAGAAACAAGCAAAGTCTCGAATTATACAACAACACCTGGTCACCTAGCTCAAATATTATTTTCTCAATTTTTTGATCATGATGCAGCTTCATTTCTTACTTATATAAAGCAAAACTCTCATAATCCCAGAGTCAAAATTCATCTAACTCATTTACCTTACTAATCCTTATCTTTGCTGCATCATGCCACTCAAAATGCAGCTTCTTCAATCACATAGTGCTTTGTGCTCAAGCTCAATAGGCAAGTGGCATGCCTTGCCAAATGCAAGTTTATCTGGAGAAGAACCTATAGGGGTTTTATAAGTTGTCCAGTAGACCCATAATATATCATCCACCTTTCTTGACTAATCATTCCTGATGGCATTCACAATCCTTTCCAAAATAGACTTGATCTTTGTATTGGAGTCCTGAACCTGTCCGCTTGTCTGATGGTGATAAAGTACTTCCAAATTATGCTTTACTTCATATTTTTCAAACAAACTCTTGAACAAGCGATTGAAGAATTGCAACCCACCATCACTAATTATTGCACATTGAGTGTCAAATTGAGAAAAAAATATTTTTTTAGGAATGCGGTGACACTTATACCTTTATTGTTTGGGAGCGCTACCGCTTCCACCTATTTGAACACATAGCCACTCACGACCAAAATATACTTCATGCCATAGGAGATCACGAACAACCTCATGAATTCCACACCCCATACATCAAACAACTCTAACTCTAGAATAGGGGTCATAGGGAGTTTATGGTGTCATGAAATATGACCTTGATGCTGGCATTGATCATAGGTTATCACAAAGTGATGAGCATATTTGTATATTATTGGCTAGTATTTCCCACATTGCAAGATTTTGTGGTTTGTGGGAGTCTTTCCATGGTGACCCCCAACAGGTGAAGCATGACAAGCCTCAAGAATACTCATCATCTCTTCCTCCAGGATGTATCCATGAATCATACCATCCACACAAATCCTAAATACATAAGGCTTACCCAAGAAAAATTTTCTTACCTCATACATAAATCTCTTCTGCTACTGAAAGGACAACTCTTCTGGGACAAGATCACTAGCCAAGTAATTGGCAAAATCAGCAAACCAGGGAATAATGTCTTGTGATGCTACCAAAATTTGATCGTCTAAAAAAGTATCACCAATTTTAAGCCCATCCTCTATTTTCTACATTAGTTCTTTATCAAGTCTGGACAAGCGATCTACAACTTGATTTTCTGTGCCTTTTTAGATTTACCTCAAAATAAAAATCTTGTAATAAGAGAACCCAAAAAATCAATCTTGGCTTTGCATCTTTCTTCGCCATTAGGTATCTCAATGCTTCATGGTTTATATGAACAATAAACTTAGTCCCTCACAGTAGGACAAAAACTTTCAAATGCAAAAACCACAGCTAGTAACTCTTTCTCGATAACAGTATAATTTTTTTGAGTAAGGTTTAAGGCCTTGCTAGCATAGTACACATGGTGAAGTACCCCATTCTCGCCTTTGAGCTAGGACAACACTTAAGTCCACACCGCTTACATCACACATGATCTCAAATGCTAGAGACCAGTCAGGGGACACTATAATAGGGGATGACACCAACCTCTCCTTCAAGCACTCAAAAGCCTTTAGACATGCCTCATCAAAATCAAACTTTACCTCTTTCTCAAGAAGCTTACAAAGAGGATTTGGAATCTTTGAAAATCCTTGATGAATCGCCTGTAAAATCCAGCATGGCTTAAGAACTCCGAATATTCTTCATCAACATTGGTGGTGGCAGCTTCTCAATTACTTCAATTTTTGACTTGTCCATCTCTATTCCCCATTTTGAGATCTTGTGCCCAAGTATAATTTTTTTCACCATGAAATGGCACATTTTCCAGTGTAGCACCAAATTACATTTCTCACATCAACATAGAGCATTGGCTAAGTGGATCAAACAATCATCAAGTGAATCACCAACCATTAAAAAATCATCCATAAATACCTCAATAGTGTCTTTCACCATATCAAAGAATATCAATATCATGCATATCTGGAAGGTGGTGGGAATATTGCACAACACAAATGACATTCTCTTAAATGTTAAAGTATTATATAGGCAGGTAGAGGTCGTATTTTCTTGGTCTTTGGGAGCAATAATCATTTGATTGTAACCCAAATAACCATCAAGAAAACAATAATAGCCCCTCCCGCAAGTCTATCCAACATTTGGTCCATGGAAGGCATTGGGAAGTGGTTCTTTTGGGTCCATGTGTTTAACTTTCTATATTCCATGCACACTCTCTAACCTATGACTGGTCTCATTGGCACGAGCTCATTATTCTCATTTGGAACTACAGTAATTTTGCCTTTCTTTGGGATGCACTGAATAAGACTAATCTACTTGTTATTTGCAATGGGGAAAACCATGTCTGTGTCCAGCCACTTGATGATTTCTTTCTTTACTACCTCTTGCATAGAAAGATGCATTGATGCTCAATACTAGGGATGCAATCCAGTTCAACCTGGATCTTATGAGTACAAATACCCGGCGAAATACCTACAATATCTTCTATGGTGCACCCTATAGCTCTCTTGAACCTCTGTAATATTGATAACAATGCCTCTACCTTTGTCTCAACCAAGTCAGCTACAATAATCACTAGAAAAGTGGTACCGGCCCCAAAAAATGTATAGAACAAATGAGATGGGAGGTCCTTCAACTCAAATATTGGTGACTCCTTAATTGATAGACGAATGAGAAGAGTGGTTCAATTTTTTAAACCTGGATCAAGATTCTTTAGAGCATAATTGTAAGAACCTCTCGCATATAGATCTTCTACCATCTCATTATATTCCTTAATTCCATAACTATTAAAATTCATTATCACCGCTGCTAGTGCTTCAATACCCAGCCTCTCCTTAATTGGAGCAGTCACTACATCAACCTCATCATCAATGATGTCTATCACCAACGCAACTCTTATATTGTCTGGTTTCTGTATCAACTGGCATAAATTTAATATTACCTATTCATCATTGAGTCTGAACCTCATCTTTCCCAACTCCATATCAACTAACGCCCTGCCCATAGCTAGGAAGGGTCATCCCAAAATGATAGGGACTTAAAAGTCCACCTCACAATCAATTACCATGAAATGGGATGGAAATATAAATGACACTACCTTACCAACATATCACAAAGAATACCAATCGGCTTTTCATGGTTCAATCAGCGATCAACAATCTTATCAATATTGGTTTCGGTGCCTCCAACCCCAACTACTTAAACACAACCAGAGGCATAAGATTAATATTGTCTCCTAGATCACATAAAGCCCGAGCAAAGTTGAAGGACCCAATGGTACATAGAATTGTAAATGCTCTATGGTCCTCCTTCTTCTCTACCAATGGTCTAGAGGCAAAAACACTTCAGTCATAAACCTTGTTAGTAGGCTCATAGCTCACTGTTCACTTCCTAATGACTAGATCTTTCATAGATTTTGCATAACTATGTATCTGCTTCAATGCCTCTACAAGTGGAACACTTACAAATAGCTTCTTCAACATTGACGAGAACTTCTAATACTTACCTTATTCCTACTTCTTGTTCAGGCTTTGAGGAAAAGTAGGAGGAGTCCTAAGAATTGTCTTCATAAAAGGTTCATCAACCTTACCCTTGCCTTTATCCTTTGTATCACTATACTCAACACCTGATGATTTTTCAGCTTCAACTTTAGGTGCTTCCTAAATATCAGCATTAACATTATCATTCTTTATCTCAATCCCAGTGAGGATGGGTGGATGCATGCTGGTCTTACCACTTAGAATAGTAATGGAATAAAAATAACTATCATTGTTTAGATTTTACATTGTATTACTGGGAATAGTGCCAGCTGCTTTTTATTTAATGTGGCCAAAATTTGGACAAATTACTTCTCCAATAGTTTGATCGTTATGGAATGCGACTCCACTTTTTAATTCAGCCTTGATATGTCCGTCTTAATCTCCATATGGTAGATTTCCTGAATTTCTTGGCCTTTACTAACTTTGACAACACTGCTTCCATTCTAGACTCAGTATCTTGGCTACCTGGTGGAGCATATCTTTCACTTTTCTCTTTATAATTGTCTTTACACCTCCAATCATCTCATTCTCTTCTTTTATCTCGATACCGATTGCCATAATAGTTTTGATTTTGGTTTCCTTGCCCCTTCGCTCAAAAACCCACCACTTCTCAATCCAGGTACTTATCTTTCTCATCTATGTTAGACTCATAAGCTTTGGAAGTAGATCCCTCGGCCCCCATTGTATTTACTTTTTTCAAAGTCATTACTTTAAATTATTTTATAAGCATTCCAATATCTAGTATAAGTTGTACAACTTCCTGTGCTACTGAATCATCACCAAATTTTTAATCACTAGTGGCACCAATAGCATATATACCAGTACCTCTATCTGCTTCCCAAGTGTGTCATCCTCAGTTAGTGATAGAGATTTCATCTAGCATTTCCTGAGCCATATCCCAGCAAAGACACATAAGTGCACCTCCAAATATTGTATCATCCATAGCCCTAGAACTTATATTCAGGGATCTATTATCACGCCCTAACCAGGGCCTGTTTGTTACAGGTATCTCAAGTTCAACGAGGACTGGAGACCACCCCTGTACCTAACCATAGAACACAATACCCCAATGCCAGATAAATTTTAAACATTTAACAAGATAGTATAAGACAAAATCAAAGACATAAGGATAAGTCAACAACTAAAAATTGGTTAAAAAAACAAGAAACATCAGCATCCAAGTTCACAGTAATCCAATAAAAGCCTTCTAAACAAAACTGATATCAATAAAGTATCGGGAAATGCCTCTGACCCTGACAATGACATTATTAATGATGATGTAAAGTATCAATTCTAATCTATAATAAGAATTGATGAAGTGTCTAAGTCTTCCGAAGAATGAAATCTTACGACTTCACTACAATGAACTGACAAACTGATGAACCAAGCCAATCCACCTAACTCAGTGTAGGAAAAATAAAAGTATCTCTAATGCCTGTATCGCGTAGGGATACAACATCCAGAGATGGTAAGTGGGTTGAGCACTATCATGTAACTCAAGGATAGGGGGTATAAAGTCATGGATAAAAATTCAAAACCAGTTCAAAATCCAATACACATAATTAAATGTAAATACATATTTATCATATGTCGGGGTAGGGAACAAGGCTAAGCATGCCCTTTAAAACTTTAGCATAGATTGTGTAGCTCAATTGTCATAATATAAGAAGTCACCCAAGGTTTATATAGGCCCATCTATCACCCAGTTAGTAGGTCCCCAGTACGTGTGGTTGCATAAACCAGAGGGTATACATATGCACAATGGGAGACTCAAACATCTCAGGATATCAAGGTTAAACAAGCACCCAATCATATAATATAATGTGGGGTACTCAAACCTTCCAATCATATGATAATAATAAGGGTGACTCAAACCATCCGATCATGTAGACCCCCGTATCGATAATTGCAATTTCCATTATTGGTCCCTCAGAACCTCCACATTTACAACACAGCTACACAACCCTCATTAAAGCTCAATTAAATTATTTATCATACATTTCTATTCATTGAACCATGATATAAATTTAGACATACATTGTTGGTATTGTCATACCAACTACATTTGTAAAGAAACATCAATATGCCAAAACAATTTCATTATTTAGGGAAATTCACAGCCCCCTTAGTTCAATTATGCATTAGCTTAGGGAATTACAAAACCCTATAAGTTCAATTCAAAATAATTATACTTCATTGACTTTTCATCTTATGCAATAGTTCAAGAGTAATTCAATGTGCATACTTTTTATATTCAAAACCAATTTCACAATATAGGTTTGAGGTGATTACCACTTCAAAAGTCCCAAGTTGAGGGAAATCAAAATCCCTTAGTTTATTGACCATACCCATGCACCCCGCCAGTTCAAAACCATAATTAAAGCATGAACGATCATACGTAAACTATGGTAAAACATTATTCAAAAACAAACATGCAAAACCCTCAACCCATATTTCAAAACCATCATCAATACCTAAGAACAATACTTTAAAACATATGATTTTAACAAATTAGAAATTAGGGAATAGTAATATTCCTGAAATACCAAGTTTCACGAAAAGAATTCAACCCGTGATCCCTTGGATGACCTACTTCTTAGAAACCCTAACTATCTTGCTTGAGAGAAATTGAGAGAGTTCCGAGAGTATTTAAATATGTTATGAATGGGAAATAACACTCCCCCCCCCCCCCGAGTGCTTTATAAATGTGAGATTTTAATTGGGTAAGAAGGGAATTGTCCAAAGTGCCCTCAAATTAAAAGCTGAAATTTAGTCACCAATGTCTTTGGGTGACTATACGACTCATCACCATGATTCATAGTCAAGACAATTTCAAGGGCACACATACTGTTGACCCTATGACTCAAATAATATGACTTATAATGAGACCCTACTACTGTAGGGTCCAGTCATAGTCAACACAAAAACCATCTATGGTAAACACTAGACATCATATATTTTCACAAAATAACTCATAATGGGTCTTTAAGACTCACAGTGAGCCACTCGTAATCAGAGCTGAAGACTTAACCACACATAATGCTTAGGCTATAATTTGATTCCAATGAATCATCATGGGTCTTTATGACTCATGACCCCAGTCGTAATCAGGATAGAAACTTAAGCTCCATTCACTGGACACCTTACGAATAGGGTTATATGACCTATCAATATACCCTACGACCCATAGGGTGAGTCATATTGTGGCCAGTAAGGATAAAATTTTAGAAATTCTTAGAGATCAACACTTGGGATATTTCATTCTCCCCCCTTAGGATCATTGATCCTCGAATAATGGGTCAAGGCATCCCTTACAAGATTTAACACTAAAATGCACCCATACTTACCTTTAATAAAGATAGAAAACAAAGATATCAAGATTAGATATACCTTAAGCACGATTTTTCAAAATAAGGAATAGGAACGGATACTTGGACTTCATGTCATCCTCAGCATCCCAAGTAGCTTCCTCAAACTTTTGGTTCCTCCAATGAACCTTTACCGAATCCATGTCCTTCGTCCATAAATCTCTGCCAAAATTCCTCATAAGAAAAAGAAATCAAAATGCCCATACCTTCCAAAGGAAAAACCAATCAAGGATCACCCACGCACTTCCTCAACATTAACACATGGAAGATCAGATGAATGGAGCTCAAGCTAGAAGGAAACTCTAATTCATATGAAATATTACCAACCCTTTTCAAAAACAAATACGTACCAATATAATAGGAACTGAGCTTTCTCTTCTTCCCAAATCACATCACGCCCTTCATGGGAGACACCTTTAAGAATACACAATCACCAATATTAAACTCCAACTACCTTCGCCTTATATCTGTATAGAAATTTTGGTAACTTTGGGTAGTCTTAAGCCTATTTTGATTAAACTTCACCTTCTCTATAGGTTGGTGAACAAAATCAGGTCCAAATGACATATTTTCACCAACCTCAAACCACCCAATAGGAGACCTACACATCCTAAAATACAAATCCTCAAACGGAGCCATACTAATGCTAAAGTGATAACTATTATTGTAGGCAAATTTATGAGAAGCAAGTGGTCAACCAACTACCATCATAGTCAATCACATAAGATCTAAGCATATTCTTCAAATTTTAAATAGTTCTCTATGCTTGCCCATCGTGAAAAGTAGTGCTAAGGGTTACCTTATTCCCCAAAACTCTTTGAATGGAATGCCAAAAGTGAGAAGAGAACTATGTACCTCAATTAGAAATAATAGAAATGGGTGCACCATGCAACTTCATGATATCTTGAATGAACAACTTGACATAATCCAATGATGACCCAAATCAAATCAAACTAATGGCGGTACTGCAGAAGATCAGTAACGAAATCCATGTTAATTATTTCGTATTTCCACACAGGCACCTCAATTTCTTAAAACAATCTACTAGGCTTGAAGTGCTCCACCTTCACTTGCTGACACAACATGTACTTTGACATAAAATTGTCCACATCCCACTTTATATTAATTCACCAATAAATTCCTTAAGATAATGATACATTTTTGTCGAACTAGGATAAATAGTATATCATAACTCATGAGCTTCGGCCAAAATTATTTCTTGCAACCCATCAATATCAGGAACACATAACCTTCCTTGGTACCTTAAGATACCATCACCACTAATCTTGAAAGCGATCACTTTTTGCCTACCTGCATTCTCATTAAGTTACATCAAGATAAGGTCCAACACTTGTTTCTCCTTTACCTCAGCACAAAGAGAAAACTTCACCACCTCTAGAAAAATCATACCACCATTCTCTAAATCTAAAAGATGGACTCTAAGATTAGCCAAATGATGAATATCCTTTATCAAATCCCACTTCTCCTCATCTACATGAGAATAGTGCCTCAAGGAACACCTAATAAGAGCATCAACAACTATATTTGTAAGACCCTATAAAATTTCTAGTTCAATTCAATCCCATATAGCTTATAATAAGGAGCCCAAGACTTAGAAAAAAAATTTACTAAGTGTTAAGGCTTAGAATTATTTTGTGCCTTCATGATTAGATGATCTTATTTTTTATCCTTACAACCTTAGAATGTTGATTTTTAAGTTGATTCATGATCACGATTGTCAATAGGTCATCTTAGGTGAGTTTTGGATTTTTTTAGACATTGTTAGAGACGTGTTTGGATGTCCAAAATTGAGAGTTAATGAGATCAAGCCATGGCGCATCAGTAATCACGTTGACAACATCAATGTAGTGCATCAACAATTGCTTCAACACCATTAATGCGGTACATTGGGTATCACGTTGCTGGGCATAATTTTCTGAATTAGTTACGGGTTGTGGGGTCAATTAAGTCATTTTTCTCCCACATTAAACCCCTATAATATGAAATTCAGCCCCTCAATAGGCAAAACAATTTATTCTTCATAAAATCCTCTCAAGAAATAAGCCCTAGTTCATCAAGTTCAAGTCCAAGTTCAAAGAAATCCCCAATAATCTTCCTGAAATAAGCAATCAAGTTATGTTTAGTGTTCATCCTTGGGTATCCTTCCACCTTTGGAGTTCAAGAAATCTTTTTAAAACTTAAATTATGATTCTTATGTTATGAATTGAAATATGTTCATGTTGTGTTGTTGTATGGGTTTCAAGTTAAGATCTTTTACGAGTTCCATGAAATTATGTTAGCATGTGTGTTGAATTATGAATCTCTCATGTCAAAACCCTTAAATTTGCAAGTTGCATGTTGTAGTTATGATTCCCAATGTTATTATTTCTCATGTATAACAATCATGTACCCCAATTGTTAGATAAAATGTCTATATGAGTAAATTATGCATGGTAATCTATTATTGTGTTGCTAAAGTTATGATATAAGTTTATCAATTATGCTATCAAGTCGTGGGGGTATTCATTACCTAAAATATAGTTGTTTACCTAGTTGTAGTAGTTATAGAATAGTCCCTATAAAGGACAAGAATAGTAGTACTCAATTAGTTATCAGAACTCAGGGAACTAAATCAATTTTAGTTAGTCAACATGATTAGGGTTAGTTCACTCAAGCCTAGTACAGTTTAGTGATCAGTTCAGTGTCGATCTAGTTGTGAGTAGGATCAGAATCGAGAGAACCTAGTGATGGGGGTACTCTTGTCAACAGAGGGTTTGACCCTTAGTAGCAATCCCTGCATTACAGTACTACATAGCTAATGTAGGGTAAGTCATCCTCCTGCTAGACTAGGGTTGACGCAATCATATACATATTTCATGAGTCTTCCGACCAGATTAGGGATGACATAAGAATTATTAGTATCTAGTGGAAAAGTGTTAATACCCTTCCAACTGGGGTTATAGGTTTGACCCTAAATTAGTCTATAATTGGGGTATATCGGTTAGATGATAACTCCCACAGTTGTAGTTTTAGTATTAAGTATTCAGTATTCAGTATTCAAACTCAAAATTCATTAAAGAACTCAAACTGTTCTATAGAACCATGGCTATCATTTTTCAGTTACTCAGTCATCAGAATTCAGTACTCAGTTTCAGTATAATCTTAGATATATAACGCATACCTATATGCACAATATTGCATATTTATCATGTTCAGCAGTTACAGTTTTATATGTACTCTCATCTAATTACTTTATGATGTTTACACAGTTAGTTATCATCTTATTCATATGAACCCATGTATATAATCCTTACCTCATTTACCATACCAATACATTCCATGTACTGATCACTTACTCTCTTCTATGCTATGATGTTTCATATCATAGGTTTAGATGCTCAAGTCCCTAATCGTACTTAGCAGCTTAGGATATCAACAATAGTTATAGTGGTGAGTCCTTATATTTTAAGGATAGAGTTTGTCTACATCAGTATTTTAGAAGTTTAGTAGTTATTTTAGTCAGAGTTAGTTAGGGGTTTTTCCTATCAACTTCATATTTATATAGTTAGAGGCTTTCAGACTAGAATTGTTATTTATTCAATTTTTGAATGTTCTTATTAGTTACACTCAGATACTTATTTTATTATTTTGAGAACCTTATGGCATTTCTAGATTCTTTTGCACATGTTTGCATGATTATTGTTCAGTGCTCACAGTAGGTACCAGTCATGGGTTAGCTTATAGTCCTTTGAGATTATAAGCACCGTCTGATGCCTAGGGTGTAGTATCGGATCATTACAAACTTAGTATTAGAAACTAAGGTTCTAAAGTATCCTAGGGAGTCTAAAAGCTATGTCAAGTAGAGTATGGTGCATGGGTGTTTAGCACACCACACTTATGGACAAAAGACTACAAGCATTTTAGGAAAAGTTTCCCTTATTTCAGTACTCATTTTATGCGAGTGAGAATGAGCTTAAGTTAAAACTCTCTGTGTAATTCAACTCTTCCTCCCAATTACAAAACATGCCTCCTAAAATACCAACAAAAGGAGAACTAGGAACCAGCCAGCACTTCTGCCTATCTAGGCAGATCCCCTGAATAAGCATGTCTCTCACTCTGAACTTGGGGCTGCTTTTGCTATCTTAGTTTATTCAGTAGTTTCTCAGAATAATTAGCTAGCTATTATCCTATCTAGGCTTATAGCTCTTGCTCCATAGAGTGAGGAGGAAAAGCATAGTGAAAAAGGGAAAAAGAATAAAAGGGCCAGAATATCAAAGCCAAAGAGTGGTCATACTAATTCTCTTGTCAGGAAGTGTGGTAGAAATAATTAGGATGTATGTAGGGATGAAAGAGATGTATGTTTTAGGAGTGGAAAACTAGGTCATAGAATTAGAGAGTATTCTCAGGTGGGTTCATAGAGTCAGTATAATCGTCCCCTAGCTCAGTCCAACTGCCCATCTCTGTAGGGTGCCGCTTCCAGTGCCACCAGTGGGTAACGCCCAAATAGGCTCTATGCACTTTAGTCTCGATAAGATTAGGAAAGTTCTCCTGATATGGTCACTGGTACATTACAAGTTTACCATTTATATGTTTATGCTTTGCTGGATCTAGGAGCTTTTTTGTCCTTTATAACTCCTTATATAGATGTAAATTTTGGTGTCAGTCCCAAAGTCTTAGTAGAACCCTTCTTAGTGTCTACCCCTATGGGTAAACCTATCATAGCCTGATTGGTATATAGGAACTGTCCAGTTGTGGTATCTTAAAAAGTAACTTCAGTAGACTAAATAGAGTTAGATATGATAGATTTTGACATTATTCTCGGCATGGATTGTCTCCATTCATACTATGCTTTAGTTTGTATAAATATAAATGTCTATTTTAGTTCTCAAATAAACCTTTCCTGGAATGGAGGGGTAGTACTTCAGCGCTTAAGGGCCAGCTTACTTCATACCTTAGAGTGAGAAAAAAGATATTCAAGGGGTGTTTCAATCCTCATGTGTGAGTCAAATACTCTAGTTCCAGGGCCCCTAGTCTTGAGTTAGTTTTAGTAGCATGTGAATTTCTAGATGTATTTCCCCAAAGGTCTTCCCGGAGTTTATCCCAAAAGGGAAATTGACTTTGGAATAAACCTTCTTCCATACACTCAGCCTATCTCTATTTCACCATACAAAATGGCTTCAGCCAAACTTAAAGAAGTAAAAGAGCAGTTGAAAGACTTCCTAGACAAGGGATTTATTAGACCCAGTATTTCTTCGTAGGGCGCACCAGTTCTATTCGTGTGAAAAAAATGATTCTCTCAAAATGTGTATTAACTACCATCAGTGGAACAAAGCCATAGTCAAGAATAAGTACCCACTTCCTAGAATCGATGACTTGTTTAACTAACTTCAGGGTGCCAGTTAATTTTCAAAGATAGACCTCAGATCAAGCTATCATCAGCTCAGAGTAAGAGAATGTGACATTCCAAAAACAACTTTCAGAACTTGGTATGGTCACTTCAAATTTTTAGTCAAGTCATTTGGTCTTACCATTGCCCCAGCAACTTTCATGGACTTAATGAATCGAGTGTTCAAGAAGTACTTGGATATGTTCATCATAGTCTTTATTGATGACATTCTTATCTACTCCCGTAATGAAAGTGATCATGAAGACCATCTCAAAATAGTATTACAGACTCTCACACCCCATCAATTATTTGCCAAATTCAGTAAGTGTGAGTTTTTCCTAAGGTCAGTAGCATTCCTTAGTTATATTATTTTCAGTGATGGCATTAGAGTTGATCCTCAAAAGACCAAAGCAGTGAGAAAATATCCCAGACCCATCTCTCCATCAGATATCAGGAGTTTTTTAGGTTTGGATGGCTATTATCGATGATTTTTTGAAGTATTTTCATCTATTGCATCCCCTATGTCCAGATTGACTCAGAAGAAAGTCAAGTTTTAGTGGTCAGATTCTTGTGAGAAAATTTTTTAGGAGTTGAAGACTTGACTCACTACAGCCTCAGTTTTGACTTTGCTCAATGGTTCAGATGGATTTGTTAGGTATTATGATACTTCTAGTGTCAGTTTGGGTTATGTCCTAATGCAGAAGGGTAAGGTCATAGCCTATGCCTCTAGATAGCTTAAGCCCCATAAAAAGAATTACACAACCCATGATCTAGAGCTAGCAGTTGTTGTGTTTGCCTTATAGATTTGGAGACATTATTTGTATGGGGTACATGTTGATGTATTTATGGACCACAAAGCTGACATTATGTATTTTGTCATAAAGACTTAAACTTTCTTCAAATAAAAGTGGTTAGAGTTGTTGATTAAGTGGTTCACAAATTTAGGATGATAGCTTTAAGCTGAAGGGGAGATGGCAGGGCAAGTAACCAAGTCAGGCTCTCAAATTCTAGTAGCAATATCGGGTACTATAGAACATTATTAAAAGGAGAAGATGCCCAAACCATCTATATCTTAGTTTAAAGTTTTGTACTTTAGTTATAATGATATCTACTCATGCCTTACATGTCAGCCCTATGATCATAACCCATATTCATGTACTTTCCATAGAATCGTGTATGCTTCTAGTTCCTAGTTTAAGGAGTTCCAGTTTGCCAGTAGTCCAAATCATATTCTATGAATTTATGAACTTCAAACCTAGGTCATGCAGCTCATGACTCATGTATTCATGTTTTACAGTATGCTCAGTTCCCATGACTCATGCTACGCTTCTAGTGATCAGCAAAATTCAGATTATATCATGTATATGCTTAGTTTAGATCTCTTGATAAATCCATGATATTTATATTCTATTCCTCAAGTCTTAGTTAAATGTCAAGTTCTATATAGTATTCAATCATGCTTCAGGTCCTCATGTTTAGGCCTTTCAGTGACCTCTCCTTATGAAATAATGTAGTGATGAGTAATTGCTTAGATGGGAGAGAATAAAAGTTTCATGTTAAGGAAAGATTATTACATACTTGATTTACTCGAGGTTGTAGTTATGTTATGAAGATAGGCTGGAATGTCATATTGGTGTGTAAGTGTATAAATGCATTAAACTTTGGTGGATGGCCAGTAAGAGGTTGTATTTAGTTGTTGAAAGGGAAATTAAAGTTTTTCATGAGATAAGAAGTTGTGAAAATACAGGGTGTATTGAAATCATGATTTATATTAGTATTATAGTGTTACGTGTTCATTTTGTAGTTTTGGGTAGATTTGTACATAGTGGGAGAATTCAGTCCCGTTTAGACCTCAGTGGGTAGAGTTATAAGTGCCCATGTGAATATCTTTAGTAGTCTAAGGTGAAGTACAGTATTAAGGTGAAAGGTGTAGTTGAGAGAGTATTCGAGGAGTGTGTCTAAGCTTGAAAGTTAGTAGTTGCAGTGCATAAGGCCTAGTAGCTCTATCCTAGTTGATGTTTCATAGGCATGTGTTCCATATTATAGAATCTTAGCATTGTTGTGATTTCTTGTCCAGTTTTCTTATTTAGACCATGCCCAAGATTCTCTGCTTTCTAATGTTTTTAGAACTTCTTAGGATGAGCATTGAAAAAATATGCCAGTTGAGTATAAGCTTTAAGTATAAGTTCATCCATAAAGCTAGTAAATTAGTCTAGCAGTCAGGCAGACAAGTTTCTATGGTTTTACATCTTCCGATCTAGTGTTACTATCTGAAGTTTCATGAATATGTCCTTTCTAAGAGATAGTTGTTCGTATGCGGTTAGATTGTGAATCCAGTTTAACTTACGCATTATGAAATAGTTTTAGATTCTAGATATTCAGTCATGATTCAATTCATAAGTGTCTAGTGCATCATCTCAATCTTTCCTTAGTAATTCAGCTAAGTCAATATTATTCGGGGGACGAACTATCCCAAGAGGGAGATGTAATACCCTCGAGCTTTTCATGTACTATATCTCTCATCTTTTCTTCACAAAACCAAATCCAGCCAGAGGTAATGGTTACTCATAAGTTGACTCCCTCATTCCTATCTAATCCATATGACCATTCTCATGTCATCGCATATACTCCAGAAAATCAATTCAGTTCATGATATTTAGTTTATATATCATGTTTCAGCCTCAATTATGAACTCATGTTCCCATTCATGCACGTTCAGTAAAATTATCTCAGGTTCTTCGGTATACTCAGCCTATGGTATTAGCTTTCCTTAGATTTATGCTATTCCATGCTTAGTTACAGTTGCATAACATTTACATATCATTCATGCATTCATGAGATAGTTTAGTCATATGTCATATTTCCAGAATTCAGTCATGCTTCAGTTATGCATGTCAGTGTAATTACAACTCCTCAGTTTCTCTCTGTTCAGTCAATCTTATTCCAGGACGAATGGCCCCAAGGGGGAGATATTGTAAGACCCCGTAAAAGTTCTAGTTCAATTCAGTCCCATATAGGTTGTAGTAAGGGGCCTAGACAAATAAAAATTTTTAGCTAAGTGTTAAGGCTAAAACTGATTTTTAGCCTTCGTAATTGGATGATCTTATTATCAATCCTTACGACCTTAGAATGTTGATTTTTAAGTTGATTCATGATAAGGGATGTCAATAGGTCATCTTATGTGAGATTCAGATTTTTTAGACATCATTAGAGACGTGTTAGGATGTCTAAAATAGAGACTCGATGCGATCAGGAAATGACACATCGTAATCGCATTGATAGCATCGATGTGGTACGTCACCAATCGCGTCGACACCATCGATGCAGTGTATTGGTATCGCATCACTGGGTACAATTTTCCTAATTAGTTACGGGTTTTGAGTTCAACTAAGTTATTTACCTCCCACATTAAACCCCCATAACATGGAATTCAGCCCCTCAATTGGTAAAATAAATTCATTCTTCAAAAAATCTTCACAATAAATAAACACTAGTTCATCAAGTTCAAGTCCAAGTTCCAAGAAGTCCCCAACAATCTTCCCAAAATAAAAAATCAAGGTATGTTAGGTGTTCATCCTTTGGTCTCCTTCCACCCTTGGAGTTCAAAAAACCTTTTTAAAACTGGAATTATGATTCCCATGACATGAATTGAACTATGTTCATGTTTTGTTGTTGTATGGGTTTCAAGTTAAGATCTTTTACGAGTTTCATGAAATTATGTTATCATGTGTGTTAATTATGAATCTCTCATGTCAAAACCCTTGAATTCATAAGTTGCATGTTGAAGTTATGATGCCCTATGTGATTATTTCTTATGTATAACAATCATGTTCCCCAAGTGTTCGATAAAATATCCATATGAGTAAATTATGAATGGTAATCTACTGTTGTGTTGCTAAAGTTGTGATATGAGTTTATCAATTATGCTATCGAGTCCTAGGGGTATTCATTACCAAAAATATAGTAGTTTACCTAGTTGTAGTAGTTATAGAATAGTTCCAGTAAAGGTCAAGAATAGTAGTGCTCAGTCAGTTATCAGAATTCAATGAACTCAGTCAAGTTTAGTCAGTCAACACGATTAGGGTCAATTCAGTCAAGCCTAGTACAGTCTAGTGATCAATTCAATGTTGATTCAGTTAGGAATAGGATTCAACATCAAACGAACCTAGGGATGGGGGCATTCCTTCTAGCAAAGGGTTTGACCCTTAGTAGCAGTCCCTGTGTTACAGAACTACATAGCAAACGTAGGGTAAGTCGTCCTCCTGCCAGACTAGGGTTGATGCAATTATATACATATTTCGTGAGTCTTCCTACCAGATTTGGCTTGATACAACATTGTTAGCAAGGTGATAAAACCCTTCCAACTGGGGTTACAGGTTGGATTCCAAATCAGTCTATAATTAGGGTATGTTGGTTAGCTGATAACTCCCACAGCTATAGTTTCAGTATTCAGTATTTAGTCTTAGTATTTAGTGAAGAACTCAGACAGTTCTATAGAACCATGGCTATCAGTTATTAGTTACTCAGTCATCAGAATTTAGAACTTAGTTTCAGTATAATCTCAGATATATGATGCATACCTATATGCACGGTATTGCATGTTTAGTATATTTAGCAGTTATAGTTTTCCATGTACTCTCATCCAGTTACTTCATGATGTTTACTCATTCAGTTATCTTCTCATGAATATGAACCCATGTATATCAGCCTTACCTCACTTAGCATACCAGTACATTCCATATACTGATCACATACTTTCTTCTGTGCTATGATGTTTCATATCATAGGTTTGAATACTCAGGTCCCTGACCGTACTTAGCAGCTTAGGCTATCAGCAGCAGTTATAGTGATGGGTCCTCATATTTTGAGGAAAGAGTTTATCTACTTAAGTATTTCAGCAGTTCAGTAGTTATTTCAGTCGGAGTTAGTTAGGGGTTTGTCCCATCAACTCTATATTCAGACAGTCAGAGGCTTTCAAACTAGCATAGTCAGTTATTTAGTTTTTGGATATTATGATCAGTTGCACTCATTTACTTATTTTAGTATTTTGAGAACATTTTGGCATTTCTAGATCTATTCCTCATATGTTTTCATGATTATTATCTAGTGCTCACAGCAGGTACTAGTCATGGGTTAGCTTGTAGTCCTTCGGGATTATAAGCACCATATAACGCCCAGGGTACAGTCTCGGGGCATTATAATATTAGATTTACCTGGATGATAGTGGAGACTCATGTCATAGTTCTTTAGCAACTCAAGCCACCTTCTTTGCCTGAGATTTAGCTCCTTCTGAGTGAATACGTATTGTAGGCTTTTATGATCAGAATAAATATCTACATGAAGCCCATACAAATAATGTCGCATAATCTTCGCTGCGAATAACATAGCTAACAATTTCAAATCATGAGTCAGATAATTCATCTCATGAACCTTAAATTGTCTAGAAACATATGTAATCACCTTGCCACGCTACATCAACACATAACTCAGTCCCATTTGAGACATATCAAATAGATAAAAAAATTATCCATACCCTCGGGTAGGGATAAAATCGGAGCCAAAGTCAACTTATCCTTTAATTTCTTGAAAATACCTTCCCAAGATTCCGACCACAAGAACTTTACCTTTTTTTGAGTCAACCTAGTCAATGAGGTAGAAATAGAAAAGAAGCTCACCACAAACTTTCTGTAATAACCGTCTAAAGTTGGAGTCATAGGTCTAGGCCACTTCTTAACCACCGTAACTTTCTGTGGATCCACTAAAATCCCTTTAATAGAAACAAAATGACCAAGATAAGTCATATCATTCAACCAGAACTCATACTTAGAAAATTTAGCATCAACTACTACTCCTTAAGGGTCTACAACACTAAATAAAGGTTATTGACATGATCTGCCTCAATCTTTTAATATAGAAAAATATCATCAATGAACACAACGACAAACAAGTCTAGAAATTGATGAAAAACCTAATTTATAAGATCCATGAATGTTGTCAGGGCATTATTCAAACCAAAAGACATCACCAAAAACTCAAAACGACCATATTGGATTTGAAAGGGAGTCTTAGGGATATTCGTCTCCCTAATCTTCAAGTGATGGTTCCAAACCAAAGATCAATATTAGAAAAGTACTTAAGACCCTAAAACTGATCAAATAGATCATCGATCCTTAGAAGGGGATACTTATTCTTTATTGTCACCTTATTTAATTGCCGGTAATCTATGCACATCCGAAAGGACCCATTCTTCTTACGTAAGAATAAAATTGAAGCACCCCAAGGAGAAATACTAGGGCAGATAAAACCCTTATCCAAAAGATCTTTCAATTGCTCATTGAGTTTTTTTGACTTAGCAGAGCCATTCTATAAGGAGGGATAAAAATACAACAAGTGTTCTAAAGAAGATCAATCCAAAATTCAATTTCCCTATCAGGAGAAACACTAGGAAAATTATTAAGGAACACCTTTGCTAATTCACAAACCACAGGGACAGTCTGAAAGGAAAGACCTTTGGATCTAGAATCCTTAACATTCACTAAGTGATAGAGGCACATCTTAGAAAACAATTTTCGAGCTCTAAGATACAAAATGAACCTTCCCTCAGGAACTAGGGAACTACCATCCTATTCGATCATCTGCTCATTAGGGAATTGGAAACTAACCCTTCATGTCCAATTCTATCAGATCTACCAAGGTCTTCCTACCATAAACCAATATCACACAACCCCTATAGACCCTTCTATCCACAATAGAGTCATCCACCAGGGTGAAAATAGAGAAGGGATCTAGAATACACTCAGGGTCAAAATTATAATGGATAGCCATATAAGGGGTCACAAAGAGAGGGTAGACCTGGGATTAAGTAGACAATATTGACCACGAGAGAAAAGTTTGAGCATACCAATAACAACATCAGGGGATGCCTCAAAATCCTTATGAGTAGTAAGAGCGCATAGATAGTTTTATCCAGTGTCGGAGCCAGAAGCAAAAGTATCACCTTTTAGTGTAGGAGCCGATGATGTAGCAACAGAAATCTTATTTTCTCTAGAAGAAACCCTAGAAGGAAAAACCCTCTACATATGACTGATCTACCCATATTTAAAGTACTTGTTCCTCCTCTATTCACAAACACCATGTTGCACCTGACCATAAAATCTATAAGAGGGATATAATGGAGCTGATTGAGCCCCACTAGCCTGAGGCTGGGAACCCTATATCCTTGAAATTGATGATTACCCGATGAATTTAGATAAGGAGAACTAGCATAGAGTAGGAACCGAAATTGCCTCACTTTTTCTTGGACCATTTTCCATAATCTCCACTACTCTGCTTCTGACCTCTACCCTAAGCAAATACTGAAACTTCTTACTCGACCGTTCACTCATTTCCCCTTGCTTTTTTTCCTTCTCAACCTGGTGCATGTACACCACCAACCTGGAGATGTTCATGTTTTTGTTCAATAGAGAAACTTTCCATTCCAATACCAATTCATAGGACAATCCTAAAGAAAACTTCCTTATTCTAGCCCTCATAATAGAGACCAATTCTAGAGCATATCATGATAGCTGATGAAACTTCAAGGTATACTCCTTTACTATCATCCTTCTTTGCTTCAAATTCATGAATTCCTCAGCCTTTACCTCCCTTAACTCCTTAGGAAAGAAGTGATCAAAAAAGCACTAGTAAAGTCATCCCACAAAGTAGACTCAGCATCATCACCTCTAGACTAGTCCTATTCCTTATACCACTGATATGTCATAGCTTTTAACTGGTAAGGGATGAACTCCATGCCCTCCACATTAGTAGTATGCATCACACGAAAAATATTTTCTATCCTATTAATAAAATTTTTAGGATCTTTCTCAATTTTAGAACCAGTGAAATTCAAAAAACTCAACCTTATAAATTGGCCAACTCTAGTAACCTCAAAGGATGGAGTAATAAAAGAAAAATGCTCAGTCTAAGAGGCCGCCAACTAAGTAATAAAATAAATTAACTGGCCAAACTCAGAATTAGACACTCTATCTTAAGGTACTCGAGAAGGTCTAGGGGGAACCAGAGGAACTCCACTAGGACAATCAGAAGAATCGGCCCTAGATCAGGTCTGAGCTCCTTAAGTAGGACAAGCTTTATTGTAACGGCTCGAGTTTTTGGTCCTTAAAAAATTTTTAAGTCCTAAGATTTTTTCCTAGCAATGCCTCATTTAATGAGTTGTAATATGTCTAGACAGTCAGGTGACCCTAGTCAAAAGTTATCCAGTGAATGGTGTATAAGTTGTTGTCTAGGGTAAAACTTGGGGATACGAGTCGTAATGAATCATAACAGGCCATTAGGAGGGAATTGTAACCAAATAAAAACTTTAGTGGCTAAGTTCTGCTCAGAGTACAAGTGGTTTACCATGAGCCATAAGGACTTGTTACAAGTCGTTAGGTGCAAATCATAGAATATGTAATGTTTACCCAATTAGGTTCTATGTTAACTACAAATGGACCCTACGAGTCATAGGGTATCATTATGAGTTATACCAGTGAGTCATAGGGTTAACTGTGTTTGGGGTCCTAGAAATTGCCATGGTTATGACTCGTGGTGACTAGTCTTAAGGAGTGGCTATGAGTCACTGATTGTCCCGTAGTCAAGGGTGATACTTTTCTAGCTTTTAAGTTAAGGGAATTTTGGATGTTTCCCTCTTAACAAAAATAAAACCCATATCATATAAACCCTTTACGGTGTCACTAGTACTCAAAAACAAATTTAGTAACTTCTCAAAAACTCCAAAAGGCTCTCTAAATTACCTCAAGCAAGTCAAGTAAGGATTTCTTTAAGTTAGTCATCCAAGGGCTTAAGGGTCAATTTCTCTCTAAATTTCTTGGTTTTTAAAGCATGTTACTCTTCTTTCATTGTCAATTTGTTAAAAGCATATGTTTTAAAGTATTGTTCATGAGATAGTTATGATGGTTCTGAAATAAGGGTTGAGGTTTTTTGAATGTTTATGAATTAAACAATGTTTCTCATGGTTTATATATAATTTTCATTCTTTAATTATGGCTTGAACATGTGGGTAAATGGAAATGGTGAATGAACTAGGGAATTGAGATCCCCAAACTTGTGACTTTTGAAGTAGTAATGACCCTAACTGCATAATGTAAAATTGGTTTTTAATTATAAAAATATGGAAATTTGTAAAATCAAACTAGTGTTGAATTATTGCATAATATAAAGAGATATTTCAAATACAATGGTATGATTTAATGAAAAAAGGGAGTCGGTGTTTTCCCTACCTTGTATTAATGAACAAAGGGATTTATTTTCCCTAAGTTAATGAAAATTATTTTGGCATATTGTTTTTACCTTGTAAATGTAGTTGGTATGACAATACCAACAATATATGACTTAATATGGAATATGGTTTAATGAATGAGAATGTATGATATTTATTTTAATTGGGCACTAATAAGGGTTGTGTAGCTGAGTCATAAAAGTGGCGGTCCAAGTGATCGATACTAGAAACTGCATTTGATGATGCCAGGGAAAAAGTGACCAGGGAAGTTTGAGTCTCCCTCATTATTATTTCTTGATTAGGGAGGCTTGAGTCCCCCATAAATTATTATGTGATCGGGTTCTTAAGTTACCTTAGTATATGATTAGGAGGTTCAAGTCGCCTGTGCATATATATGATATTATTCTCTAATTCATAGGCTACATGCACTGAGGCCCGACCAGGGAGTGAGAATTAGGGCCCATATAGCCCGTGGGTATATATTATGATAGTTGAGCTACATAATCCAAGATAAAGATTTAAAATACATATTAAGCCATGTTCCTTATCTGGGCATGTGATATATATGTGTCTATGCATTTGTTTGAATAATGTTAAACTATTGATCATGTTATTATATTATCCTTATCTCTGCTTTACATACAAACGTTCACCTTGCTAATCATCTTTGGATGTTGCATCCCTATGTAATGCAGGAATTGGTCATACTTCTACTTTTTCTACTCAGTGATTAGGATTTGGGATCAGCTTTTGAGTTGAGATTGAAGTGGTGATCTTCCATACATCAAAAGTCTACATTTCATGATTTGTTCTCTTTTGTCACAAACTATTTATATTTTCTTAGGCTATAGTCAGGGGCATGTCCCAAAAATTTATTGATATCAATTTTTGTTCATTGTTTAGAAGGTTTTTTTTGGACTACTATGGTTATTAGGCGGTGTCAGTCAATTTTTTAGTCACCGTTAGTCGATGGTTATAGACTTATTTTGAATATCCTTAAGATTATTGGATGTTATCTTATTATATGTTTGAAATTCATCCGACATTAGGGTGTGTTATTATTGGTTCAGTTAGGTGTAGGGGGTGATTTGGACTTGAAATACCTGTCATGGCCAGGCCCAAGTTTAGGTCATGACAGATATAGTATCAGAGCGTAGGTTTGGTGTCATTGGGTTTCTAACAAAATCGTGTCAAGTAGAGTCTTATTTATGGGTGTGTATTTCACCACACTTATTAAGGGAGGCTATGCAGTATTTAGGAATATTTACCTTTCTTGTTGTTCTATTTCAACCTATAGAGTCTAAGGTCTTGAATCTTCTCTAATTCCTGTGTGTTCGCTTCTCAAATCAAGCCTCCCAAAAGTTATGAGTATCGCAGAAACTCTTATATCCCATTTAAGTACAATATGGATGGAACTTGCCAACTCTAGGAGTTTAGACCTGGTCTAGGGTTGCTGCTTCTGATTTTCCTAAAGGAGCTCCACCAGGTCCCTCTATCCCTTCTTAGGCACCTTAAGTTGATATATCTAATGCTGATATTTGCTAGTTGATTTATTTGCTTAGCCAGTTAGTGGCCTCCCAGACTGAGTGTGTTACTTTAGTTGCTCCACTATCTGAGGCCACTAGGGTTAGCCAATTTATAAGGTTGAGTACTCCTATTTTCACTAGCTCTAAAGTTGAGGAAGATCCTCAAAACTATATTAATGAGATGGAAAAGATCTTTTGTGTGATACATGCTACGAACGTGGAGAGTGTATAGTTCACTACTTATCAATTGAAAGATGTATCATACTAATGGTATAAGGAGTGAGACCATTCTAAGGGTGATGATACTGAGTCCTCTTTGTGGGATCATTTTTCTAGCTCTTTCCTTGACTACTTCTTTCCTTAGGAGTTGAGAGAGGTGAATGATGAGAAATTTGTGAATCTAAATCAAGGTAGGATGTTAGTAAAGGATATTCCCTTGAAATTTCATCAGTTGTCGCATTATGCTTCTGAATTGGTGTCTAGCATGAGGGCTAGAATGAGGAAGTTTGTTATGGGGTTGTCTCATCAGTTGGTCTTGGAAAGCAAGGCTACCTTAGTGAACAAGGATATGGATATCTCTAGACTTATAGTGTATATGGAACAAGTGGAAGAATAAAATAAGATGCAAGAGGAGACGAGTGAGAGGTAAAATAAGAAGTTTTACTATTTGGATTAGGGTGGAGGTCAATAGCAAAGTGGTAGAGATGATAGGAAATGGTCTAAGAAGAAGTGCGGCAATTTTGGTTCCAACTCTACAGCTAATGCTCCTTATTCGAAGTCATCAAGTGACCATTTCTCTTAGTAAGATATTGGGTTTAGAGCACTAGGATCCTAATCATAGGCTCATGGGGCTCAGTCAGCTTCAGCATATCCTTCTTGTAGATGTTTTGGTCTGGTGCATCATGTTTTTTACGAGGAAGAAAGGAACAAGTTCTATAAATTTTGTCAACTAGGTCACTATAGAGGGATTGTTCATCTAAGGTTGCTTTTAGGTTGATTAAGTTCCTGTTGTTGCTTCATCCACTCCAGCACCAAAGGGTACTACTTCTACTTCTGGGACCAACACTGTTCAAAACCGTCTATATGCTCTTGCTACTCACCAAAAATTTTAAGGCATCCCCCTATGTTGTTATTGCTATTCTTAAACTCTTTTATCATGATATATATTGTCTACTTGATCTCAGGTCTACTCTCTCTTATATGTCCCCTTGATGGCTATCTATTTTTCTTTGATCTTGAATGTATTTTGGACCCTTTTTTGGTGTACACCCGAGTGGGTAACTCCATTATGGCTAGAAGGATCTATAGAGGTTATGTGATGTCAGTTCATGGTGGGGAGACCTTGGTGGATCTAATATAATTGGACATGTTGGACTATGATATTATTTTGGTGATGGATTGGTTTTTCATGTTATGCTTCTCTTGATTTTGAACCCAAAGGGTCAGTTTCCATTTCCCAAATAAGCCAGTAATGGAATGGTAAGGTAGTTCCCTAGTGACCAAGGGCAGTTTTATCGCATATCTTGGAGCCCTAGAATTGGTTTCTAACAAGTGCCTCTATCACCTAGTCTATGTTAAGGATTCTAGCTCCAAAGGTCCTTCTTTATAGACGGTCCCTGTGGTATGTGAATTTTTTGAGGTGTTCCCTGATGATCTTCCTTGTACTCCTCCCAATAGGGAAATTGATTTTAAGATCGATCTTCTTCTGTACACTCATTCTATTTCTATCCCTCCTTATAGGATGGCTCTAGATGAGTTGAACGATCTCAAGCAATAGTTGAAAGATCTTCTTGACAAGGGTTTTATCTGCCCTAGTGTGTCTCCGTGGGGTTCTCTAGTTCTTTTCATATGTAAGAAGGCTGGTTACCTTTGAATGTGTATTGATTAACTCCAACTAAATAAAGTAACCATGAAGAATAAGTATCTACTATCGAGGATTGATGATCTTTTTTATTAGCTTCAAGGTGCTATTTCTGTTCATAAATTGATCTTCAGTTTGGGTATCATCAGTTGAAGATTAGGGAGGTAAATATCCCTAAGACTGACTTTCAAACATGGTATGGTCATTTTGAGTTTCAGTGATGTCCTTTAGTTTTACCAATGCCCCGGCCACATTTATGAATCTTATGAATAGGGTTTCCCGTCAGTTTTTGGACTTTTTTGTTATTGTCTTTATCGATGATATTTTGGTGTATTCCAAGAGTGAGGAAGATCATGTCGATCACCTTTGCCTTATGTTGCAGACCCTAAAGGATCAGCATTTGTATGCAAAGTTCTCTAAGTGTGAGTACTGGTTGAAGGTTATGACATATTTGTGTCATATTGTTTCTAGTAAAGGATCATGGTGGATCCATAAAAGTTTGCACTGGTTAAGAAGTGGCATAGACCTGTGATTCAATCCAATATTCAAAGCTTCTTGGATTTAGCCATCTACTATAGAAGGTTTGTAGAGAGTTTCTCTTTTATTGTGTCCCCATTGACTAAGTTGACTCAAAACAAGGTGAAATTCTTATGGTCCACTGCTTGTGAGGATAATTTTGAGAAGTTAAAGGATAAGTTAACTTTGGCTCCGGTCTTGACTTTGGCTGAAGGCATTAATAGTTTTGTAATCTATTGTGATAATCCCAAGTGGGATTGGTTTGTGTGTTGATACTGCATGTAAAGGTGATTGCTTATGCTTCTAGGCAGTTGAAAGTTCATGAGAAGACTTATACGACCCATGATTTGGAATTACTAGCTTCGGTGTGTGCATTGAAGATCTGATGGCACTATTTGTATGGGGTTTATATTGATATTTATTTTGATCATAAGAGCCTACAATACGTGTTCACCCAGAAAGAATTGAATCACAGGCAATGGAGGTGGCTTGAGTTGCTAAAGGACTATGACATGAGTCTTTACTATCATTTAGGTAAAGCTAACATGGCTGCTGATGCTCTTAGTAGGTTTTCCATGGAAAGCTTATCTCATATGGATGAGAAGAAGTGGGATTTAATGAAGGATATTTACTGTTTGACTAATCTCGGAGTTTATCTCTTGGATTTTGAGTATAGGGGTTTGATTATTCAAGAGGTGGCAAAGTTATCTCTTGATACTGAGATAAAGGAGAAGCAAGTGTTGGATCCTATCATGATTCAAATCAAGAATGATATAGGTAGACAGAAAGTGATTGTTTTTTATATTGGTGGTGATGGTATCTTAAGGTATAAGGCAGATTATTTGCTCCCGATGTTGATGGGTTGTGAGGAAGAATTTTGGCTGAAGCTCATGAGTTATGTTATACTATTCATCCTGACCTGACAAAAATATATCATGATCTTAAAGAGATTTATTGGTGGAATAATATGAAGAGGGATATGGCCAATGTTGTGGCTAAGTACATAGTTTGTCAACAAGTGAAGATATAGCACTCGAGGCCCGGTGGGTTAATTCAAAAGATTGAGTTGCCGGTGTGGAAATGAGAGATCATTAATATGGATTTTGTTACCAGTATTCCACAGTATTGTCAGCAATTTTATTCGATATGGATCATCATTGATAGGATGACTAAGTTTTCTTACTTCTTTCCAGTGAGGACTAATTTCTCTTCTGAATATTATGCCAAGTTGTTCATTGAGTGTATTGTGAAGTTGCATGGCACTCTAGTTTCCATCATATCTGATTGGGGTACTCAGCTCTCAGCTCACTTTTGGAGGTCGTTCCAGCAAGCTTTGGGGACTAAAGTGACCTTTAGTACTGCTTTCTACCCGCAGATGGATGGGAAAGCAAAAAGGAAAATTTATGTCTTGGAAGACATTCTTTTGGCTTGTGTGTTTGATTTTGGTGATAGTTGGGTTGACCACCTGTCTCTAATAGAATTTACCTACAAAAATAGTTACCACTCTAGTATTGGTATGGCTCTATTTGAGGCCTTATATGGTTTGAGGTGTAAATCTCCTATTGAGTAGTTTAAGGTTGGTGAAAATAAGTCATTTGGACCATGGAGAAGGTGAAGGTGATTTAGGATAGACTTAAGTACGTACAAAGTTGCCAAAAGTCTACGCAGATGTGAGGCAAGGGAAGTCAGAATACAGTATTGAAGAATGAGTATTCTTCAAGGTGTCTCCTATGAAAGGAGATAATACGGTTAGTAAGGCGGCAAATCTTAGTCCCTGTTGTGTTGGTTTGTACTTGGTTTTGAATAAGGTTGGTAATGTTGCCTATGAATTGGAGTTACCTTCTAGTTTGAGCTTCATTCATTCGGTGTTCATGTTTTAATATAGAGGAAGTGGGTAGGTGATCCTTTGGTGGTTTTTGATTTAGAGGAGGTGGATGTCTCGGATTCCTTATCCTACAAGGAGGTCCTGGCTAAAATTTTGGATCGTCAAGTCTGTCAGTTGTGGACGAAGGATATGGCTTTAGTAAAGGTTCTTTGGAGGAACCAAATGGTTAAAGAAGCTACTTGGGAATCCAAGGAGGACATGAATTCCAAGTATTCTTTCTTGTTTCCCTTTCTGAATAATCGTTCTTAAGGTATGTTTATTCCTTAACATCTTTATTTTCTGACTTTGTAAAAGGAAAGAGTGATTTCCTTGGCATCTTTGTTTTTAGTCTTTGTTAAAGGTAAAATTAGGGTTAGGTGGAGCCAATTGTTCCAATAAATACCTTGTCCTATCATTCGAGGATGAATGATCCTAAGGGGGGACTATGTAACGCCCTAAGTTTTTGGTCCTCAAAAATTTTTTGAGTCCTGAGCTTTCTGCCCTGACAATGACTAACCTGATGAGCCATAACATACTTGATAGGCTAGGTGACCCTAGTCGTAAGGTATCCAATGAATGGTGTATGAGTTGCTATCTTGGGTATGACTTGGGGATACGAGTTGTAAAGACTCATAACTAGTCGTTGGGAGGGAATCGTAACCAAATAAGAAAATTTAGTGGCTAAGTTAAGTTCTGAGTAAGAAAGGCATGCCATGGGCTGTAAGGACTTGTTACGAGCCATTGAATGCAAATTTGTAGGATGTCCAGTGTTTATCCAATTGGTTTGTGTGTTGACTGCGACTGGACTTTATGAGTCGTAGGGTCTCATTATGAGTTATACCAGTGAGTCGTAGAGTCAACAGTGTATGGAGGTCCTAGAGACTATCTTGGTTACGACTCGTGGTGAGAAGTCGTAAGGAGTGGCTATGAGTCATTGATTGACACATAGTCAAGGGAGACACATTGCCATCTTTTAAGTTAAGAGCATTCTGGACATTTCCCCTCTTACCCAAATTAAAACCCACATCTTATAATCCCTTTAAGGTGTCATTAGCACTCAAAAACAAATCAAGTAACTTCTCAAACACTCCAAAAGGCTCTCTAAATTCCCTCAAGCAAGTCAAACTAGGGTTTCATCAACTTAGTTATCTAAGGTCTCAAGGGTTGATTTCTTTCAAAATTTCTTAGTGTTTAAGGCATGTTACTCTCCCTCGTTTTCAATTTTTTTAAAGTATTGTTTATGAGATGTTTATGATGGTTTTGAAACAAGGGTTGAGAGTTTTTAAATGTTTATGTATTGAAAAATGTTTCTCATGGTTTATATATGATTTTCGTGCTTTAATTATGGCTTTGAACGTATAGGTGAATGGGTACGGTGAATAAATTAGGAAATTGTGATTTTCCCAAACTTATGACTTTTTAAGTGGTTATTACGCCAACCCCATAATGTGAAATTGGTTTTTAATTATGAGAAATGTTAGAGTATGTATAATTGAACTAGTCTTGAACTATTGCATGATATAAAGAGGTATTTGAAATACAATGGTATGATTTAATGAACAAAGGGAGTTGTTATTCCCAAGTTAATTGAAATTGTTTTGGCATGTTGTTATTACCTTGCAAGTTTAGTTGGTATGACGATACCAACAATGTATGCCTTATTGTGGAATATGGTTCAATGAATGGGAATGTGTGATATTTGTTTTAATTGGGCTCTAATAAGGATTGTGTAGCTGAGTCATCAAAGCATAAGTCTGAGTGAATGATACTGTAAAGTGTGTTTGCCGACGCAAGGGTCAAAGTAACCAGGGAGGTTCGAGTCCTCCTCATTATTATTTCATTATTAGGGAGGTTTGAGTCCTTTGAAAATTATTATGTGACCGGGTGCTTAAGTCACCTTAGTATATGATTGGGAGGTTCGATTCCCCCTTGCATATATATGATATTATTCTCTAGTTCATGCGGTTATACGCACTGGGGCCCGACCAGGGGGTGAGAGGTAGGACCCATAAAACCGTGGGTACATGTTATGACGATTTGGCTATACAATCTAGGATAATGTTTTAAAATGCATGTTAAGCCTTGTTCCCTGAGTTACATGCTAGCATTCACCCTACTAACTATCTTCAGACATTATATCCCTATATGATGTAGGAATTGGTAATACTTCTACTACTTCTTCTCATTGATTAGGATTCGGGATCAACTCGTGAGTTGACATGAAAGCAGTTAGTTTCCATACATCGGAAGTCTACATTTCATGTTTTGTTCTCTTATTTCATAGAGTGTTTAGATTTGCTTTGGCTATAGTAGGGGGAATATCCCAACACTTTATTTATATTCAATTTTGGTTCATTGTTTAAAAGGCTTTGTCTGGACTACTATGGTTATTGGACGGTGTCGATCGGTTGTTTGGCTGTCATTGGTCAATGGTCATAGAATTTTTTAAATTACCATAAGATTGGCGCACGTTATCTTTAATATGTTCAGAATTCATCCAATATTAGGGAGTGTTCTGGTTGGTTCGGTTAGGAGAAAGGGGTGATTGCCGGTCTACGTGGGTCTTGAGATACCCGTTATGTTTAGGCCCTAGTTTGGGTTGTGACATCTTTCCATATTGTCCTCAGATGGGAAAGTAAAGTTTCCACGAACAGTAGATCTTCTAGGAGGCATAATCTAAGCATAAAACAAATAGGGATTAGAGGAGATTTGTAAGACCCTAGATCGGGTCTGAACTCTTTCAGTAGGATGAGCTTTATCCACATTATCCTCAGAGGGGACAGAAGAGTTTTCATGAAAATCAGATCTTCTGGAAGGTTTGATCTGAAAAGCAAACATACGAGGATTAGAGGAGATTTTTATGACCTTAGACTCTATAGCTCTAAATAGAACAACAAGAAAGGAAAACATTCCTAATGCCTCGTAGCCTCTCCATTATAAGTGTGGCGCACTACAAACCCCTAAAAGCGACTCTACTTGGAATGACTTTGTGGACACCCAATAACACCAAACCTAGGCTATGATACCAACTTTTTCATGACCCAAACCAAGTCCTAGCCGTGACGGGTTTCTCAAATCCAAAAAAGAACGGAGACCACCCCATGCACCTAAACAACAGAACATAATACCCTAATATTGGATGAATTCCAAACATATAACAATATAGTATAAGATAAACTCAAAGACTTTAGGATAAGTCAATAATTGACAGTTGGCTAAAAAAACCAAGCTCATCACCACCCAATTCCTCAGTAATCCAACCAAGCCTTCTAAACAAAATCGGAATTAATAAAGTATCAGGACATATCCCTAACCCTGACAATGACAATGACAATGTTAATGATAATGTAAACTCTCAATTCTAATCTTTGTAAGAACTTATTAAATGCCTACGTCTTTCAACGAATAGAAGCTCACCACTTCACCATAACGAATAGACAAATTGACAAACTAAGCTGACCCACATAACTCTTTGAAGGAAAAGTAAAAGTATCTATGGTGCCTACATCGTCTGGGGATACAGAGTCTGAAGATGGTTAGTGGGATAAGAACTAGCATATAACACAGGGATATGGGTAAAACAATTTCACTGATAAGAATTCAAAACCAGTTCAAAATAAAATATACATAATCAAATGCAAATACATATATATCACGTACCGGAGTATGGAACAAGGCTTAGCATGCCCTTTAAAACTTTAGCCTGGATTGTGTAGCTAAACCGTCATTACATAAGAAGGCACCCACAGACTATATGGGACTAGCTCTCCCCAAAATAGTAGGTCCCCAGTGCATGTGGCCGAATGAACCAGAGGGTATACATATGCACTATGGGGGACTTGAACCTCCCAGCATTCAAGGTGACACAAGCACCCAATCATGTCGTATAATGTGGGGGACTCAAACCTCCCAATTATTTAATAATAAGGGAGACTCAAACCACCCGGTCATGTAGAACCTCGCCTAGGCACATATGGTTTCCAGTATTGGTCCCTTGTGACCTCAACTTTCATGACTCAGCTACACAACTCTCATTAAAGCCTAATTAAATCATTTGTTACACCTTCCTATTCATTGAACCATGATACACATTTAGGCATACATTGTTGGTATCATCATACCAAATAAACTTGCAAGGTAACATCAACATGTCGAAACAATTTTTTTTTAAATTCATAGCCCCCTTGGTTTAATTATACATTATCTTAGGGAATTACACGACCCCATAAGGTTCAATTCAAAATAATTATGCTTCGCTGACTTCTCACATTATGCAATAGTTTAAGAGTAGTTCAATGTGCATACTTTTCATATTCAAAACCAATTTCACAATATGGGGTTGGGGTCATTACCTCTTCAAAAGTCATAAGTTCGGGGAAATCACAATCCTCTAGTTTATTCACCATACCGATGCACCCCACCAATTCAAAACCATAATTAAAGCATGAATGATCATACGTAAACCATTGGAAAATATTTTTCAAAAGCCCTCAACCCATGTTTCAAAACCATAATCAATACCATATGAACAATACTTTAAAACATATGCTTTTAATAAATTAGCAATTAGGGAAAAGTAACATGCTTGAAATACCAAGTTTCAAGGAAAGAATTCAACCCTTGAGCCCTTGGATAACCTATTTCTTAGAAACCCTAAGTATCTTTCTTGAGAGAAATTGAGAGAGTTCTAAGAGTATCTAATTATATTAAGAATAGGAATAGCCCCCTCACCTAAGTGATTTATGAACATGGGGTTTTAATTTGGTAAGAAGAGAATTGTCCAAAGTGCCCTCAAATTAAAACCTAAAATTTTGTCTCCAGTATCTACGGGTCACAATATAACTTATTGGGATTCGTTATGACTCATCACCACAAGTCGTAGCTGAGAGAATTTCATGGGCATAACACTGTTGAACCTATGACTCAACTAATATGACTCGTAATAGGACCCTATAACTTATGAGGTCCACTTATAGTCAACACAGAAATCATTTTTAGTAAATACTAGACATCCTACAATTTGCACAAAATAACTCATAACAGGTCCTTACGACTCGTAGAGCCACTCCTACTCAGACAAGAAGATGTAATCCCACACACTAGTTAGGCTATGATTTAAGTCCATCAACTTCCCATGGGTCTTTATGACTCATGACCCCTATCCATAATCAGGATAACAACTCAAGCACCATTCATTGAAAACCTTACAATTAAGGCCATATGACCCGTCAAGACACCCTACGACTCGTATGGTGAGTCGTAGTCAGGGAAGTGAGGACAAAGTTTTTGAAATTATCAAACATCAATACCTGGGGTGTTTCATCTATAAAAAAATATCTCCAACAAGTTAGACCGTGAAATCTGGTGATTAGGTACCATGATTAACTTCTTTTTGAATTGTAACCATGCTTCATACATGGATTCTGAAGGCAACTTCTACAAGTTGTAAATCTCATCTTTTTGTTGTACCATCCTAGAAGAAGGAAAGAATTGTTTCATAAACTATCTACGCAGCTCGTTCTAAGTTGTTATTGATCCTCTAGGAAGTTCCCCTAACCACAATGATACTTCTCCAATCAATGGGAATAGGAACTACCTCAGTATTAATGCTTCCTGATCCACCAAAAGAATGTTATAAAAGTATAGATCCCAGTAAAATTGGCAAGATACATGTTTGCATCATATGTTGACAATCTCAAAAACACACCCTTTAAATTTAGCAGTTGAATCATTACACTAGTACTATCAAACATAACATTAGGAGTTAGAGCAGGAGGAATAATGGTCTAGGCCTATTTGGATCACTTGAGCTCTGCCACCACGCGCTCTATTTGGATCATCATAGGGAATTGCTTAATGATCAGTTACTAGTCTAGGCCTAGCTTGCTCTACCTATTGATCCAACCTGGCTTCCTCAGTTTCTATTCTCTTTTGTTTAGCTGTCTCTAATAACATCAACTCTATCTGTCTATTATCAATATTCTGTGGTTCACCTGGAGTAGGGGGAGGTATAGCAATAGGGTTATCCCGAACCTTTTTTGGAACACTATCATGAATATGCTCTGTTTTATCCTTTTTTAACTTGAAGGGTTGGAAAACATTGATTTTGACTTTTTAATCTGTTTCAAAACTTTAGAGAAAAAATTTAGAAACAATCTAAAGAATCACAGAGTCACCAATTAATTTTTTTAAAAAAAAAATTAACAAAACTTTAAAGAGAAACATAGGTCTTAAAACAAAAAAAGACTTAGACTTTTAAGAAAATCCCAAGTAAGAGGTTCTTATTAATATTTTAGGAAGGTTTTTAAGCACCTAAAATGTCCACTAACTTGTGGTTATTTGAACTATTTGAAAATGATTCTTCTAACTAACTTCTAAAAGAAAAAATTATTTGTTGAAAAGAAATTGATTAAGGAATGTTTTTTTAGGTTTATGCAATATCAGTTTTTTATCAAATTTGTAGGGAATTTAAATAGTTCTAAGAAAATTAAAGTCAAATAGCAAATAAGCATAGAAAAGGGGGAAAAGGGGAGAAATAAGTGATTTAGTCTCTTAAGCCCAAATCTATCAACCCTGTCCTAATCTAATTGGGCTTTTGGTCAATCTTCACCTGTTACCTAATCTAAATATTGGGCTTCGTCTCATAACCTATCCTAAACTACCTTTTTGGACCTTTTGGCCCATAATCGACTTCACTTGTATTAGTTTACAACTTTGTCTTTGAGGCCCAAATAAATGAATGACGAAATGAATAAAGACAAGTATAGGAACAATAAGAAAAATAAGAGTTTTCAGGTCTCTTATCTACTTTAAAAATGGGATTTGACTCATCAGCAACACTTATTTATCCAAAATCATGCTAATTTGGCAGGCTCGAGGAGACGACTCAGAAGGAAAGTAAACTATGTTGGCCCATCATCGAAATACACATGGGAAGAGTACATGTAGGACTCAAACATAATTTTCCAAATTCATTTCACATGAACCAAAGAAAATAATAAGGATTAATCATCATTTTTATAAATTGTAGGAAGAAGACAAAAAAATCAATGGACCAAACAAATGTCATACCAGGTTAGACGTAAATAGAGTGGATCAATAATAAAAAATGATAACCCATATTATTTGACGCAATCAATCTAGCCTAAATGAGTTCAATCACCATTAAGACGAAACGATTTGAAGCAAAGAACCAATAAAGGCCACAACCATTCACATATAATGCAACAATAGCAAGGAACCAGTGTTGTCTAAATATTTCAAATCAATAACTTTCAAGAATGAGAACTAGTCATGAAAAAGATGTCCAATTCTAAGTCCTGACTTAAATTATCTAGACTTCTTATGAAGAAAATAATAATTCTTCTTTGGATTTTAACCACCCAAGAGGTGAGGTATAAGTATAAAGAGAACAAAAAATTCTAATGCAGTCATAAAATCAAGATAACTCACATTTCTAAAAAAATTCAATGCATGAGAGATAGGCAAATTGACAATCTTGGATCTAGGAGCACCCAAGAGAATCTGAACTGATTTGTTCAAAGTTTTTTATTGAGCATTACTAGTCTCCATCCTTTCATAACCATAGCTAAATAAATTACATAGACAAACCAAAAAGCAACCGAGGGCTATGAGAAATAGACCAACTATTTAAAAATGATTATTATGATCATGTAATGAGAATTTTAAATCAAGACTTTAAATCTTTCCAAGAAAAACATTAGGCCAAAGTCAAACTTTAGATTGAATCAAAAATAAGTGCTAAAGAAGAGTCATATTTATTATATTTTTAATTACATATAGAAGTGAAATAATGTCATGCTTATGCTTAAAAAATCATTCATGTCAGGGAAGTGTTAAAGCTAAAAAATTTTAATATAAATACAAAGGTAAACAACTGGACATCAAGTAGTCCTTGGGTCGTTCTGTCATGCTGCTTTAATAGAAGAACCAACTAATAAGCTCAACTTATCTTAATCTATTTAAATAGTCCTTGGAGAATCCTTAACGCAAAGAACCCACTCAATTTCCAGTCTTCAAGGATTTCAAAGAATCAAGCGAGAATAGAATATCGATAATAAGTTGATTTTTATCCTTAAACATTGTTATGCTCCGAAACACATAAAGATGTCATTTTTAAACATTTTTATAATCATGAGATAAAGGCACAAATTTAGAGCACTGAAAAACATTCACATAACTATTATGAAATTTCATATAAATCCTATGGCTTCGAGGCTTTCTACAGTAGCTAATTCTTGGCAAGCAACACTATAACCATGGCACTATAAAGAAAGAGATAAAGAAAAGAAAAATAATAACAGAAATTGAAATGAAAAGAAGCGTTTACCTATTTTAAGGTACCAATCAAGAGAACGAGCTAGCATCAGGATTTCGAGCATCACCAGAAAAGCTCCGCAGCTACTCCAATAATTTTGATAACTTTTTGTGAGAATATTTTTTATGAAAAAAAAATTTTAAGAGCCTTGTGTCTAGACTTCAAGACATGGTTGCTTTTTCTCCCAAATGAGTTATTTATAGGATGAATTTTAGGAACTCAATTCCATTTCCACCAATGTGGGACAAAAGGGAATGGGGGTTATTTAGAGGTTTTGAAAAAAAGGATAAGGGAGACGTGGTTGTTCGTACTGTACTGTACCCAATTTGAAATTCAAATTTTTGAAAGAAATAATGGTTTTGCTGAGTTATTATGGTTATACGATTCGTTGCCACTGGAATCACGGATCAACTTTGGGTTAATGGGTTCACTAATGTTGAATCGTTGAATGGGTTGGGTTCTATCGATATTGGGTCGGAGCTATTCGTATTGCAGCTGCTATTATCATCAACTTTTAGATGTTGTTGAGAGTTTGTACGCTACTTTGGATGCTTTTATAATGCGGTTGTCTATTATTTTAAGCTATTTCCTAGAATTAAAGAAGTAAATAAGAAGGTAGGCTGGGTCTTGGGATGTTGGTTTGGGTTGGGAAGTATTGTTGCAATGTTAGATTGGTCGTGTTTTATTGTTGGTTTTTGTTGGCTGATGAGCAAGGAAAAAGGGAATTAGGCCAGTGGGTCATGTCTATTGGGCCTGTGTCATTGTATGAAGTGGGCTGCTGAGGGTAGTTAGTTATTGCGCTGGTGACGAGTTAAATTATAATGGGGAATTAATGATGGGTAGATTATATTTTTGGTGGGTTATTTAAAAAATAACCCTAATTAGTTTTGGAGTTAGTCAATTTTATTTAATTACTGACCAAATTGAAAAATCAATTGGTCAATTGCACTGCAATTGTGGCCAATTTTATTTCAATTTTGGCCAAATCTAACAAATTGACTAAATTCAATTAAATTCGATATGAAGTAATACCTCGTTTAACCTCGGGCTTCTTGATTTGATAAAACCAAACAAGTATTTCTCCAAATAAATTATTTTAAGAATAAATTATATTTAAATCAAGATTGTAACCATTTGAATTTATTTTCAAGATAAGCCCCTTGATTAAAATTTGATATTTCATAAATATTTAAGTAACCAAATAATATAATTTTGTATAATTGAATACGATAATATATAATCGCTACTTAAAATAATAAAATTACACAGATAAATACTTTGAAATATTTTTATTCGGATGAAATAAATGTTGTAATTTTATTCAAAAATTAAAGAAACTCAGAATAAACTCAGTCGTGGAGGGCAAAAATTAGGTGTCAAAAATTGTCCCCTCTCTTTGGATAGGGTGGATGCAAGTAACCCTAGGCAAAGGGATGTTGACGTTCTTAATTTTTGTCCAACCAATAATTTTTTTCTGAAAGAGGTTGGTTTTCGCATGAGTTTTAGAGTTATGGTCGGACCTCGGTATCAGGTTTGCTACATATCTTAGGTTATATGAGAATTTATGCCACTTGTAGTTCATACAACTTGATTTAAAGTATAATTTTTAAAAATTTTACAAGCTATCTTAGTTTTAGTGTTTTTGATAAAACCAAAAAGTTAGAGAAGAAAGGGATTGAGGGAAGGTTGGAATCCAATTGATTTTTCTACATAGATTCCAGTCTACATATCCCCGAGACTCAGGGAATTAGACTGCTTGTAGTTTGACTTAATCGGTAGAAAAGATAGTCTTTTACTTCTGACGATCTTTGGCTCAAGATGAGTGATAAGTTAATTGAGCTGCGTAAAATAGGCTTGAAACATCTTAACCATGAATGTGGGATCCTTCACATCCATAGACAATAACTTACCTGAACATAATTTCTAAAACTCTTGGTTCCCTATCACTCGAATTTGAAAGAAAGATAAGTTTACCCTCGGTATGAGTTTAGAAATATTCCAAAGGTGAAGCTGAAACTAAAATATCCGAAAATACCCACATGCCTTCTAACAGGGGTATGGTTTGATGGTGTTGGTGATCATCATTTAGATCGCGTCCAAAGAGTTTGACGTCCCTCTCTAGACTATGTCCCGTTTGCTGCTAAGAAAGATTTCCACGTTGTGCTGCATCCTTTTTGGAGTCGTCCACACGTATGGTTTTAATTTTAAGAGTTTCATCCTGTCAGATGCTCTCAATAATATCTCAAACAAAAATTGTTAGTAATAAGCACAATTCACGAAAAGGGTGTATAGTATTTCACCATATCTCCACGTAAGTTGTTTCCTAAAGAGTGAAGTCATCCTTTCATATGCCTATTTTGCAATAAATAACTTAAAACAACAACCCTCTTTTTTGTTGCATAAGTATCTTGTTCATTGAGTGAATATGTCTTCAAAGTGGGATGGCCCTTTTGGATACCAATGATACTTTATGCAGAATGGTCCCTATAACCATGTTATTTTTTGCTGATGAGGCAACTATTTTTGTTACCTATATTACTTGTTGTATGTGGAATGATAACCTCTTTGTTTATTGACAATGATTCTTTACATATGACCTCAGGTAAGTCCTGCGTATCTTTTGTATCGATATGACTTATAGGTTTCCCTTGAATTGGCAATCTTTGGATAATATTACACGTTATTTGAGGTTGGATATGAGGCGACTTACAGATATCCTTTGAATTTCTAGCTTTCAGGTAATCCCACATATCATCCAACCTTGGATAAGAGATGGCTTACAAATATCCCTCCAATCGCTAGCTCTCAGGTATTCCAACATATCATCCGACCTTAGATACAATATGACTTATAGATATCTCTCAAATTGTTAGTCTTTTGGGTAATCCTGTACATAATCGGTCTTTGGATATGACGCGACTTATATAGAATCCTTGGACTTATCAATTTAATAATCTCACATATTTTCTAGTAAGGATTAGTGGTGACTTATGGATAACCTTTGAACTATCAATTTTTGGGTAACCTTGCACACTATCTGATTAGGATGTTGTTACAGCTTACGGATGACCTATGGACTATCAACTCATAGGTAATCTTGCACACTATCTATTTCAAATAATATGACTTATAGATGATCCTCAAATTGTTAATTTCTAGGAAATCGCATATATCATCCATCTTCAGATAGTGACTTAAAGGCATCTCTTCAAATCACATTATCTTGATGCATTACGATGTTGATTCATAAAATGATAAGATATCCTTGATGCCAGCATTTGTGTCTCACATGTCAAAATAAATTAAATGTTGATGATATCCTCAATGCCAGTATTTGCATCTCATATGTCAACAAATATTAAATGCTAATGATATCCCCAACACTAGTGTTTATGGCTCGCGTGTCAATAGATATTAAATATTAATAATATCCTTGATGCCAGTATTTTTGTCTCTCGTGTCAATAGATATTAAATAGCCCTCTTGAAGATGGCATAAAATGGCCCTCTCGACAATGATATAAAATGTCCCTCTCAACAATGGCATGAAATGGCTCTCTCGGTAATGAGATGATATGAAATGGCCCTCTCGGTAATGTAATGATATGAAATAATTCTTTTGGTTATTTGAAAATAGTTTTACCTGAGTTCGTTTGTCTGCATTTTTATTTCTACATGTACCTGTACTCAAGGTAGACAGTTAGTAGGCATAATTTCGCTCTCACTGGCTACCACAGTTAAGATTAATAATAGTTTAATGATGAATACTGAGCATCTTGATTTGAATGACTTATTCCACTATTAATCTTGTCTTTTTGAAGAAATAATTAAATAGCAAATCCATCAAATGAAAGTAAATAGGGCAAGGTCCTTATCACATTCTTTCTATTTATCATCATTCCCCTCGCTTTGTTCGTCTAACCCTTAGCATGACATGACATTGACAGGTTTTTAATTACAGCTACTAAAACAAACTAATTAGATGATAACAAGATGATAAAAGACCATAATATAATCATAGTTCAAAATAACATCTTAAATAAAGGGAAGCCTTTTTTGGAAAAAAAAAATACAAACTATGGCTCATGACCCATGCAAATGTGGGCCTATGCCTTTTTGAAAGTATTAAAACACAAAAAGAAAATTTGAGATATAAAAGGATGGATCACGGGGCCTCCTCTAAATCATCACCAATTTTTAAAACTACTGGTAATTTCCCTTTCATTTACCGTGATGGGCAATAAGTAATAAGTAGAGTGGAGGTATAGTTTTATAAAGCCTCTCTCGATGCCATCTTCCTCACCCTACCAGACTTCGCGAAGTCCTCTGGTACAGATTTCCATCCCTTAAACAAATTTACTATCCCATCCCCAAGACCATCATCTTTTGACATCTCGCGCACAAGAAATTAATGGTCAAGGAGTGGCAACGGTCTGGATAGACTCATCTTTCACTTATCTTTAGTCTCATCTTCCTTTCTTAGTAGGTATTCTATCCCACACTTAGGTACTTTTTCTGGGACCATAATGGGCTCAATGATTCCTTCCAAATTCTTACCCAAGACACTCAAGGCAGGCATGACTCTTTTCCATTCCTTCTGTCTTTTTTAGATTTTTTAAATGCACCTTAGTAACAATATTGATAGATACCCATTCACCTTCTATTCTGATTATGCTAACTATGGCTTCTCTATGATTAGGCAATGGATTACTGGTGACATTTGGTGTCGATACGTGAAGAGTGATGATCTTTTGATCAATCAAGCATTAGATCTTGTATTTTAGGTTGATACAATCTTCAGTATTATGCCTGGCTAATCCTGGATGATAAGAACAGACTTGATCGGCTTAAAGAAATAGGAATTGAGATTGGTAGGTTTTGATGGAATATACTGTAAATAACCAGCTTTTATCAATCTTTCAAAGAGCTGGGTAAGACTTTCATCCAATAAAGTGAATTTTCTAGGAGGTTTCTATTTGAGGTTTAGATGCGGGGGGTTATACTGGTTTGGATTAGTGGGTGGAGGTACTTGATGATAGCTTGGAGGTTCTTGGACGTTTATTTGGTTGTTTAGAAGGGTAGCTTGAACATGAGACTGATAATTTGGCTGTGGAACTTGGTACTTGGGTAAAATATTTGGAACTGGAGCTTTGTATTGGGGTTGGATATTTGGAAATGGAGCTTGACATTGGTATTGGATATTTGGAAGTAGATCTTGGTACTGGGATTGGCATAGAATACATGCTAAAAACTTGGTGACAGTGGTGAGGAAAGAATATTCATAGGATTTAATTTCTTCTTTAATTTATCAACAGAATTAGTAGAGACCACAGTCATATCATCTCTTTTCTTCTTTGAGAACGTAAATGATACAGATGATGTTGAGGTTTTGATAATTTTTCCTGTTCAGATGCCTTCCTCTAATGATTCCCAAATCTTTACCAAATCTGCAAAAGTTGCTTGGACCGTGGATACCATCCTAGTATAGAATTCTCCATCCTGAGTGTGAGATAAAACCAATACCATTTCTTTCTCATACATGGGAGGCTATACTTTAGAAGCTTTTTTTCTCTAATAGAAGGCATAGTCTCAGAAACACTCATTATTCTTCTGCTTGATCCGGTCAAGTGAGTATCGGTCAGGGACTATTTCAACGTTAAATGCAAATTTATCGAGAAAATTTTTAGCCAATGCCCTTCAGCTAGACCATCTTTTAAGTTCTTGAGGCATGAACCAGTCTAAGGCTTCGCCGCTTAAGCTTTGGCTGAATAGACACACAAATAATGCCTCATTTCTTCCTACCACAGCCATTTGATCATAATACCTTCTTAGATGGACCATTGGATTTTTGATACCATTGAACACTTTAAATTTAGGGACCCTATACCCTTCTAGTAGATCTACTCTAGGGTATAGATCTACTCTAGGTTGTACACATAGATCATCGTACCCCAAATCATAATTATTGCCTTCCCCATGAGATTTATTGATTCTCATAATCTCTACATGCATGACCAATAACTTCTTTTCATGCTTAATCCTCCACTTCTTTTCCTTCTTCTCATAAAGATCAACCTTAGGATTGGGAAAGAGATTGTCGATATCAGGGGATATGATGACATGAGAAGGATTTGGAAGGGTAACTTGATTTTGAGGATGAAAAGAGATTGTACGGTAGAGAGGGAAGACGTTTTGGAAATCGATAGCACTTTGCGGAGTTGGAAAATAGTTTGGTGGAATCTGAGAGAGATTTTATGGATTTGGAAATAAATTTTATTAATTTGGAGATGGATTTTGTGGATTTAGGAGAGGATTTTGTGGATTTGGGAGCGGATTTTAAGGATTTGGGATCAGGTTTTATGGGTTTGAAAATGGGTTTGGGGTATTTGGTAATGAATTTTACGGATTTAGAGGTGGATTTTTGGGATTAGGGATGGATTTTGTGGATGGTAAGCATCGGGGTTATTTTCATGATTGGTGTTTTGGACAATTTGAGGAGTGGAGGTGGACAATATGTTATTTGTATGGTCCCAGAGAATAGATGTACTGAGGAAAGGAATTTGGAGTGGAGTCCAGTGTCCTCTAGGGGTGGGAGCATTGATGGTTATGGCCAAATTAGCCAAATCTCTAGTACGGTTCAGCTCCTCTTAAAGCATTTCCAATTTTCTCGCGAGTTCAGCAATCCTCTCGCTGTGTTCCACTATCACATTATTCCTGATGGTCAACGCATTATCTTCCTCACTTTCAGTCATTTTGAATAATGGTCAGAGGATGGGATAGTATGAACTTTTGACCGGGTGAAGTTAGGATGTTCTGCCAGTTTATTTCAACACGGAGTAGTTTTATGTTATTTGTAAAGTAAAATAACTCAAAGGCAGATGTGTTACTTCCCATATATGATAAATAATCCAAGATATTTGACAAGAATTAACCACATAGAATCATTTGCCTTACAGAAAAATTGATCTACGAGAGCATAGTGGATAAATTTTTCTTTGATTCAAACAAATGCACATAAACACATAAGGAAGTATATCACATAATAACATTATAATAAATGCATATCCTAGTTGGTTGACCATTTTGAGCTAAGGGTTGGCCTAACGTATTTGAAGGAAGTATATGTTTTTTAAAACCAATCCATTATCCCCCAAAAACCTCTATAGGTATACATAAATGCATAAATGCTTACAAAAGTTGCACAAAAAAGATACAATCTTTAGGGAAAGGGGAAATATCATGAGAAAAAGAACAATGTCCCAAGTAGGGGGACAGGAAATACTAGTTCCTAAATACCAATATATCGTCCTTCACCCTCTTAGCTTTGTCCACTTCTTGTCATTTGCGATATCTATTGATAAATCAAGCAATTTTCATATAACTGTGCTCTAGATCATTAGTCTAAAAAATCATGCAACCGTTCAAATCGATCAACTTCTTACCTGGTTGCTTTAATTCTTCCCTCAATCATTGTATGATTGAGGAATCCTTACACGAAATTAAACAAAGAAAACATTCCCCTAACCTTGAAAGGATAATGGATTGTATTAAACAAATGTATCTTTCCTCAACACATATATATAGTTTGTCTGTAATTGACTCGGGGTCAATAGACGCGGGGCAAGTTTTCTAATGGGCCCAATACCTCCTCGGGTATTAGGTTATCCTAGGCTCATACCTTTCTAATGGTTTTGCTCTATCATAGGTGTCTAGAGGACATAGGTTCCCTAGAGGACAACTTGGGTTTGAAAATACGAACAGCCTCCGACTTCCTAACGTGACGGTAAATCATCGTATTCCCAACACTTGATTTGGAGTTGAACAACATAGGTCGGGACATCCACGAAACACCAAAACAATTTAATAATCATCATACGTGATTATTCCATGAAACACAATAGTTAATTTTGCAGAATTTAAACACATAAGCAAGTAAATAGTTTGAACAGTTACTCAAAAGATAAATTCAAATATTTGGTTAGAACCTAGTAAAATTCCCTAGCAGAATCGCCATTTTTATTTTATCCCGCTTTAACTCGAAGTGTTCGAAAACATTGATTTTGAATTTTGAAAAAAAGAAATTAAGAAAACTTTAAAGAGAAACCTAGGTCTTAAAAGACTAAAAGACTTAGACTTTTAAGAAAATCCCGAGTAAGAGGTTCTTATTAACATTTTAGAAAGGTTTTTGAGGCACCTAAAATGTCCGCTAACTTGCAGTTATCCGGACTATTTGAAAATGATTATTTTGACTAACTTATAAAAGAAAAATTAATTATTGAAAAGAAATTGATTAAGGAATATTTTATGAGGTTTATGCAAAATCAATTTTTTAAAAACTTTGTGGGGAATTTAACTAGTTCTAAGCTAATTAAAGTCAAATTGCAAATAAGCATAGAAAAGGGGGAAAAAGGGGAGAAATAAGTGATTTAGGCTCTTAAGCGTAAATCTATCAACCCTATCCTAATCTAATTGGGCTTTTCGCCCATCTTCACCTGTCTTAATCTAAACATTGGGCTTCAACCCATAACCTATCCTAAACTACCTTTGTAGACCTTTTGGCCCATAATCGACTTCACATATATTAGTTTACAACTTTGGCTTCGAGACCCAAATAAATGAATAAATGAATGACGAAATGAATAAAGACAAGTATAGCAACAATAAGAAAAATGAGACTTTTCAAGTCTCTTGTCTACTTTAACAACAGTCTTTGACCGATCGGCAACACTCTTTCTCCAAAATCACGCTAATTTGATGAGCTAGAGGAGATGACTCAGAAGGGAAGTAGAATATGTTGGCCCATCATCAAAATGCACATGGGAAGAGTTCATGTAGGACTCAAACATAATTTTTTTAATTTGTTTCACATGTACGAAAGAATTAATCATCATTTTTATAAATTAGAGGAAGAAAACAAATGAATCAATAGACCGAACAAATGCCAAACTAGGTTAGACATAAATGGAGTGGATGAATAATAAAAAAATGATAACCCATATAATTTAACACAATCAATCTAGCGTAAATGAGTTCAATCACCATTAAGACAAAACGATTTGAAGCAAATAACCAATAAAGGCTACAATTTCTAGAACCTTTCTCATTTAATGCAACAATAGCAAGGAATAAGTATTTGTCTAAACATTCCAAATTAAGAACTTTCAAGAGTGAGAACTAGTCATGACAAATATGTCCCATTATAAGTCCTGGATTAGATGACCTAGACTTCTAACCAAAAAAAAAGTATTTTTTCTTTGACTTTTAAACACCCAAGAGGTGAGGTAGGAGTATAAAAACAACAAAATATGCTAATGTAGTCATAAAATCAAGAGAAATCTTATTTCTAAAAAAAATTCAATGCATAAGAGATAGGCAAATAGACAATCTGGGATCTGGGAGCACCCAAGAGAATCTGAAATGATTTGTTCAAAGTTTCTTGATACACTTTTAAAATTTGTTCAATGCGTGATAGATACTGTTATAGCAGAGATGTCTTCCCCTATTGATGCACTTCTTCTAAAGTTTGTTAGTCCACTAAATCAAAATCAAGTCATTTTATCATTTTCAATAGTCAATGTTTTCCTAATTTTTTTGATGCAAGTGTTGCCGCACATCAAGCTGCAAAAACACCATCTTAGAGGATTAGACATAAATCAAAGATATTCAAGTCCCCGTACTTAAAAATTTAGGTTTCAGTCCAAAATGCAATCAAACCAAGCCTTTAGATTTAATGAAAATATGCATTTGATGGATTCAAAAACTTTGACAATATGTCATTTGGATTAATTGAGTTTTACAGAAAATAGATAGAGAAAGGTTTATTATAATATCATGCTAACTAGTAAGCTTTTTAAAGTGTTACAGTCAATTTTAGTCACATAATTTACTATTTGCTTTTTTGGTTTTTTATAGTACTAAATTTTAATAATGTCAAGAAAATGAAAAATGACCGCTATAGATTCAAAGCAGCAGGTTTGGGTTTCGGAGAACTTGATTTCATTGTTACTTATCCACAATTCAAAAACTGATTCTGCTTGATATCATAATTCAACACATGCTAGATGATGAGGTAAACATTGAATTTTTTATAGTTTGATAAATATTTTTTCAATATATTATCTTGTGAAATGACTACATAGTCTTTTATGTTTGTGATCGGACATATATAACCCTGATATATACAAACTTTCCTAATTACACAATATTGATATGTGATGTGTTGATTATATATGTGTTGTAAAAACCATATACATTAATGTAATTGAACAACATGTTATGTATATTTTTTATTATGTTGTGTATATGGTCTTCATATACATTAATAGGTATAAAGGTTCTATTACGTATATGTTACACACTATTATGTATATGGCCATCATATACTTTTATATACGTGTCTTTTCCTCATGTATTTATATATATGAAATTGAAACAATACTATTATGTATATGATCTTTTCAAATGAATTAATGTACATGTCTTGAATATATATTAATATGTTCATATGTATTACATTGTTTGGAGTTTTACCTAGTCTTTTTACCATTCACTGATCTGCATTATATTTATGTGATCTTCTATCACTTATATAAGAAATTCAAGAAACACAATGCTCAATAATATCGATACACAACTATAAACTGCTTGTTCAAAACTTACATAAAAAAATATACCATAGGTATTATCTGAATACGTCTGATACAGTACTCTCTATACAAGAGGATTATGCACAATCATGTATTGTTGCATAGAATGAAGAGTCCATAACTAACATTATCAGATAATTTTGCATACCAGCAGGTTTACCATGGCATCTTGTTGATGAGGTATACCTCCATGAAAATTACGATGAATAGTTTCACTTGGTGTTAGCTATTATTGAACTCAAGGAAAGATATTTACACGAGTATGACTCACTGTTGAAGCCAATGTATAGAAATACTTTGCCTGAGATTCATAAGTTGGTATTGATATTTCCTACATACTTGTTTGACAGTGATTTTCTTGACAAAGCTCAATGTAGAAACTAGGCAAACCTCAAAGCATACAAGGATAAGATGAGCCAACGAACACAGATTGTGAACCAACACCCATTTGAAGTTGAATATGTGAAAAACATTATGCAACAAGAAAGTGAAAGTTTGTAAGTATATTTTTTATTTTAATTATGTATGACAACATGTTCTTCCTTATATTATGTTTGAACATTTTTTGTTAATTCAAGTTTCTTTTACTATTTAGCGATTGTGGAGTGGTCATAGCTAGGTATATAGAGTATTTAGGTGGAGAAATTGTAGTGACTTTAGATGGTTTTGATGTAGAATCTCATCAATTGAGATACGCATCACTCTTATGAAATTACGGAGTGGTCAAGAAAAAGAAAAACAATGTTAATGAAAATGAAGATCCTCCAAGACCAAGGCCAAATTGTGTTTCACCACTTCATGAATCATAAGTAGTTAACATAGAATAGATTTAAAGATCCCATAGTTGAAGAATATTTTTTGGAATAAATATTTAATGTAGAATGTTGGTCCTATTGTGTGTGGAAACATGAAAACTTAAAGACTTAGTGTTTTGGGATGTACAAAATGACCATAACATATTAACTAATGTTTTGTTATTTCTCTTTTTCAGTGATGCATGTTATGCTTTTGGTGTAATTAACTTATTATTAAGCTATGCTTATGTAATACCCCGAGTCTGTACCCTAGATGCTACTCGGTGCTTACGACCCTGAAAAACCACAAGCTAATTCATGACTGATACCTGCTGTGAGCACTGAAATATGATATTATAATAAATGCAGAATAATAGGCTAAAATGCCATAAGGTTCAAAACATCCGAAATACTGATAAATTATATCATCTAAAATAACAATTTGTAAAACTGAACACTATTTGAAAACTAGTCTAAAACGCCTTTAACTGAAACTATCTAAAAGTGGGGTTGATGGAAAAATCCCCTAACTAACTCCATCTATTGAAATACTGAGTCTGCTGAAATAATAAAATAAAAGAATATCCTTGAATGATGAGGAATCACTGCTAATCTACTACTGCTGGCTGAATCTGAGTCTATCTATGCACGATTGGGAACTTGAGTGTCTGAACCTATGATATGAGACATCATAGCACAAAGAAAGAGTATGCGTGAGCACGTGAAATGTACTAGTATGTTAGATGAAGTAAGGCTGAATGCAAGGGTTCATATGCATGAACAATAACTGACTGTATGATATAGAATAACTGAACATGAGAGTACATGGATAACTAATACTGCTGTAAATACTGAGTATGCACTAATGTTCATATAAATAAGTACTGTGACTAAGCTTGTATGAAGCTAAGTCCTGAGTTCTGATACTGAGTAACTGATATCTGAAGTTACTAATAACTGAGTTACTAATACTGATTGACTGTATCTGATAGTTCTAATTTTGTAGAACTAAACTGAGTTCTATTTTGAAGACTGAGATTGTGGGAGTTATCATCTAACTGACTTGCCACAAATAAGATAAGACAACTGAGTTGGGGTCCAACCTGTGACCCTGGTTTGAAGGATGTCAGTATCGTGCCATAGGTAAAGACACTAAAGAGTTACCCTCATCTGACAGGTACTCTAATGAGAATGGTGGAACCCTTATCTAGCAAGTTAAAACACCTCATAAACTCTCAAATGGAAGGTATGATGTCTCAACCTATGCTGGCTATGTAGTTTTGGAATGCAAGGATTGCTTCTAGAGATCACACCCTCTACTAGCAGGTGAGCCCCCATTCTTGGATTTACTCGGTGCTAAATCTTACTCCCAACTAAAAGACACTAAACTAAGTATACTAAACTGGACTGGACTGAATATTGAGTTTTCCTTAGTTATATAACCGACTGAGTTCTATTGAGTTCTATAACTAACTAAGAGTACTACTGATCATGACATGACAGAGATTTTATAACTGACACAGTGTAATGCCCCATATTTTCCTAGCCTAGATTAACCCTCAGTACATGGGTTATCCTAAATAAAAATTTTAGAATACTCCTTAATTTTTAGATTTGAACCTTCCATTTCATAGGAAATTCAATTAGCTTTCCAACGATATACAATTTGCCTAAATCCGACAACCGAGTAAGAAGTTATGGTGATTTTAAGTTTTAGTCGTTAAACATCATCATTTAGGCCAGTAGCGCATTGCGGAGTGTGTTAAAATAGCAATTGCCAATTTTTAGTGTTGCTTCACTATATTGGCATGTCACACCATAGATCCAATTCACAATTGTCCATTTCTAGTGACCAACGCGATTCCACCACGTCGCTATGCACTTCCAGTTCACAAACAAAGTGGCAACGTGATTGTACCGCATCGTGCCACCATGAAATTTTCTATTTGTCATATTCCAGTGACACAACGTGATAGCACCGCATCACGCCAGGGGTTAGATCAGGAAAATTTCACAAAAACTTAAAGTTGTGGCCAGGGTTAAAACAGTCTTTTCCCATGATTTTATTCTGCCCAGATTTGGGAATTAAGCCATAAAAACATATAGACCCCTTCATTATTCACTTTTCCCTTAAAATTAAAAGATAATTCTCTCTCATGAAAGCAACCCTAGCTCTCAAGAATCAATGTCAATTCAAAGAATCTCTCCAAGAAATCTAAGAACTCATCAAATTAAGGTATGTTAAATGTTCATCCATGGATCCTTACCTTCCATGGAGCCCAAGCATCCCTTCTCAAAATACAAGATTTTTGATTTATGATTTCTATTTTTTAATTAGATTAAATTTATGTTCATGATGATGTTTGAGTTTTAATCCATGATTTAGATTACAAGTTCCAAGAATTGATTCTAGTATACGTTAAATCATATAATACTCATGGTAAACCCTTCAATTTGCAAGTTGATTGTTGTAACCATGTTAACCCTAAGTGTTTATGATCTAATGAACCAAGTATGCTTCTTATGTGTTTGATAAATTATCTATGAAAATGAAATAATTCTCTTTCTAGCATGCTAATAGGTATTCCCAATATGTATAAGTTAATGTATTACAAGTGTTTGATGAAATGTCTCTGTGAATGAATTATGACCAAGTGAAAATCGTTATGTTATTCAAGATTATTCTTTGTCTTACTTTCATGCAGTCGAGTCCTGGGGGTATTTAATACCCAGCAATTTAGTTGTTTACCCAGAGCCAGTATCAGTTATGTATAGTATTATTCATGTCATGATTACTACTCTTCTCAGTCAGTTACAGAACACAGTAGAACTCAGTCAGTCACAGAACTTAGGAAACACTCAGTGATCTCAGTATCAGTCCAGTTCATTCTAGTTAATCAGTTCTGTTTTTTTCAGTTGGGAGTAGGATTCAGCACCTAGTGAACCCAAGGATGGGGGCTCACCTGCCAGCAGAGGGTGTGATCCTTAGAAGCAATCCTTGTGTTCCAAAACTATGTAGCCAGCATATGTTAAGACATCAAATCTGCCAGTTGAGGGTTGATAAGGTGCTCTACCTGCCAGTAGGGGTACCACCAATCTCGTATAGGTAACCTGCCAGTAGAGGGTCACTTTTCAGCTTGTCTTTACTCGTGGCACGGTACTGACACCCTTCCAATTGGGGTTATAGGTTGGACCCTTATTAGTTTAGATTGGCGTATGTTAGTTAGATAATTACCTCCCATAGTTTTAGTTTCGGTCTCAGTCTTCAGAATAGAACTCAGTTCAGTTCTACAGAATCAGAACTATCAGATACAATCACTTAGTTAATAGTAATTTAAATTATTAGTGATCCCAGATTATCAGTATACTCAATTATTAGTTATTAGATTCAGTTCCAGTATACTCAATCACAGTATAAACTGTACATTTAGTAGTTACAGATCCTCTATGTATGATAATCCCGCTCTTGCATATTATTTAGTTAGTTATTGTTCATGCATATGAACTCATGCATTCATTCGTACCTCATTTAGCATACCAGTACATTCCCACGTACGGATCGCATACCCATTTCTTGTACTACGATGTTTTATATCATAAGTTCGAGCGCTCAGGTTCCTAACTGTGCTTAGCAGATTTAGCCAGTAGTAGCAGATTTAGCAGTGAGTCCTCATCTATTGAGGATATGCTTTCATTTTAGTACTTTAGCGTAGAAATATTTTGGTAGATGGAGTTAATTGGGGGATTGTCCCACCAACTCCACTTTTAGAAAAATTCAGTTAAAGGCTTTTCAAACTAGATTCAGACAGTATTTAGATTCAGATGTTATTATTCATTATCAATATTTTAGATGTTTTGAATCTTATGGCATTTCAGCATGTTATTCCATATTTATTTCAGTATTACTTGTCCAGTGCTCACAACAGATATCATTCATGGGTTAGCTTGTGGTCCTTCGGGGTCGTAAGCACCGTATGAAGACTAGGGGTAGTCATGAGTCATTATAAACTGGCTTTAGGTAAAAATCTAAATTGTCGAGTATTAAATACCCCCAGGACTCGATAGCATAAAAGAAAGGCGTAGCATAATCTTGAAATACATTACAATGTACACTTGTCCATAATTCATTCATAAAGGCATTTTATCAAACACTTGTAATGTATTAACTTGTACATGAATGGGGAATACATGCTATCATGTTATAATGGTACTATTTCATTCACATAGGCATATTATCAAACACATGGGGAGGCATAACTGAATCATTAAATCATAAACACTTAAGGTTGACATGGTTTCAATAATTAACTTGCAAATTGAAGGGTTTATCATGAATATCATTTAAATCAACACATACTAGGATCAATTCTTGGAACTTGTAATTTAAATCATGGATTAAAACTCAACAATAACATGAACATGAATTCAATTCAATTTCAAGCATGTAATTCATAAATCAACAATCTTTTAGTTTTAAAAAAGGATTTGTGGACTCTATGGGTGAAAGGAACCCATAGATGAATACCTAATATACCTTAATTTGTGAGTTTCTTGAAGTTCTTGGTGAATTCCTTAAGATTGCTCTTGTTTTCTTCAATCTAGAGTTTATAGTTTTGAGAGAGAATACTTTTAATTTGGGGATAAATCTCGTATCGATGCATGTTAAAATCTTAGGAAAAGACTATTTTAGCCTTGGACAAAATATTTAATTCCCATCAAAATTTTCCAAAATAGGCATCTGGTGCGACACGGCACTATCACGTCGTGTCTCTGGAAATTGCCAATTGGGAAAATACATGGTGGCGTGAAGTGGTGGTATCGCATTGCCACTTTTGTTGGGACCTAGAAGTTCACCGCGATGCGGTGGAATCACATTGGTACACTGGAAATAGATAATTATGAAAATAAGATATGGAGCGATGCACCGGTATCATGGTACCTCACTAGAAATTGACAATTGCCTTTTTGACATACTCCGTGATGCGCTACTAGCCTAAATGACAGTGTTTAATGACTGAAACTTAAAATAGCCATAACTTCTTACCCTGTTATCGAATTTAGGTGAATTTTATATCGTTGAAAAGCTAATTCAATTTTCTATGCAATGGAAGGCTCTAAACTGAAAAATACTAAGTGTTTCAAAAATTTCATATTGGATAACTCATGAATTGAGAATTAAATTAAGCTTTAGAAATACGGGGTATTACAATATCTCTCCCTTGGGAACATTCATCCTTGAATGAAACTGATTAAGCTGAGACACTAATAGACTAAGTTTACACACTGAACATGCATATTTGATGCATGGCTACATGACTGACCTGTTGACAAACTAAGCTCTTACACTGAAAATGCATATCTTATGCATGGAATTTATGACTTAAGCTACTGACAAGCAGGGTTTTCATACAGAACATGCATATTTGATGCATGAGTACATGACTGAACTAATTCATGAATTCTTGACTAAATATACAACGGTAATGGATGCCAAGTTATAATTATATATGAACATGAAACTGAGTAAAGCTAAGGAAGACTATTACCTTAAGTTGGATTTGAGGTTGCGGAGAAGAGGTGAGGATACTTGGTCTGCATATCTGCTTCTGCTTCCCAAGTATCTCCCTCAACAGACTGATTTCACCAAAGAACTTTGAGTAAGGGAACTTCTTTGTTCCTCAGTCTGTGAATCTGATAATCGAGGATCTAGACTGAAACCTCTTTGAAAAAGAGATCATTCTGAATACTTACATCCTCTAAGGGAACTATGACTGTTGGGTCACCAATGCATTTCTTTAGTAAGGAGACGTGGAATATTGGATGTACTGAGGCTACATCTGAAGGCAACTCAAGCTCATAAGCTACCTTTCCAAAATAGCTGAGAATTCTATAAGGACAGACATATCGGGGACTGGGCTTTCCTTTTTTGCCAAACCTCTTTACTTTTTTAACGGGAGAGATTTTCAAGAACATAAAATCACCAATATCAATCTCGAGATCTTTTCTCTGCACATCTGCGTACAACTTCTGTCAGCTCTGGGCAGACCTAAGTCTTTCTCTAATTAACTGAACCTTCTCTAAGGCACCAAACACTAGGTCAGGTCCTACTACTATGGCCTCACCTACCTCAAACCAACCAATTAGAGATCTACATCTCTTACCATAGAAAGCTTCAAACAGAGCCATCTGAATACTGGAATAATAGCTTTTATTTTATGAAAACTTAATCAAAGGCAAGTGTTCATCCCAACTATCCTTAAAATGGACAACGCATGCTCTTAGCATATCTTCTAGAGTTTGAATAGTCATTTCTACTTGACCATATATCTGAGGGTAGAAGGTTGTACTGAGGTGAACTTAGGTACCAAGACTATTTTGGAATGCTTTCCAAAAATAAGAGGTAAACTGGGTACCTCAATCTGAGATAATAGATACTGAAACTTTGTGTAACCTGACCAACTCCCTGAAATAGAGTTTGGCGTAGTCCTTGGTTGAATAGAAAGTATGAACTGGCAAGAAATGAGCTGATTTGGTCATCATGTCTATGATAACCCATATAAAATCATGTTGGCAATGAGTATGAGGCAAACCTATCACAAAGTCCATGTTCACTTCTTCCTATTTCTATGTGGGAATACTGAACTCCTGCATGGACTCACTAGGTTTCTGGTGCTCAATATTAACTTGTTGGAATGTAGAGAACTTATCTACAAACTCTACAATATCCCTCTTCATCCCACATCTCCAATAGATCTCCCGCAGATCGCGGTACATCTTTGTGTCCCCTAGATGAATAGAGTAACAGGCACCATACGCTTCTACAAAAATTCATTTCCTCAAGTCATATACACCTGGCATACATAAACGACCCTGGCAATGAAATACACTATCTTCACCTTGGGAGAAAACCTCTACTTTCTAATCTCTGACTGACTCTTTCAACTTAACAAGACTGAGATCTCTATCCTGCTTTTCCTTTACCTCAAAAACTAGAGAAAATTTAGAACTATTCTTAACCCACACACTACCTTTTGTTGAATCGACTAAGCAGACACCTAGTCGGGCAAGCTGATGAACTTCCTGAACTAACTTCTTCTTACTATCCTTAACATAAGCAACACTACCCATAGACAATCTACTAAGAGCATCAGCCACTACATTGGCTTTTCCCGAATGATAAAGAATACTGATATCATAATATTTCAATAACTCTAACCACCTTCTCTAATGTAAATTCAAATCATTCTAAGAAAAGGCATACTGAAAGCTCTTATGATCTTTTAACTCATCTACATGCACCTCATACAGGTAATACCTCCAAATCTGTAAGGCAAACACTACAGCTGCTAACTCAAGATCATGCGTCGGATAATTCTTGTCATTGGGATTAAGCTGTCTAGAGGTGTAGGCTATGACCTTATCTCTTTGCATGAGGACATAACCCAAACCTACTCTAGATTTGCCACAGTATATAACAAACCCATCTAAACCATCTAGTAGTGTCAAAACTGAGACTGAGGTGAGTCGAGTCTTCAACTCCTAAAAAATCTTCTCGCAAGAATCTGACCACTGAAACTAGACTTTCATCTAAGTCAATCTGCACATGAGGATGCAATAGATGAAAACCCTTCAACAAACCAACAGTAATAGCTAGTTAAACCCAAGAAAATCCTAATATCTGATAGAGATGTTGGTCTAGGCCAGTTTTGGCTTTGGTATTTTAAGAATCAACTCTAATACTATCACTAGAAATAATATGACCAATGAATGCTATTGACCTTAGCCAAAATTCGCACTTACTAAATTTGGTAAATAATTGATGTGTTCTGAGAGTCTGAAGTATGATTCTGAGGTGATCTGCATGATCATTCTCACTATGGGAATAGACAAGAATATCATCGATGAAGACTATGATGATCATGTTTAAGTACTACTTGAACACTTGGCTCATCATGTCCATAAAGGTTGCTGGGGCATTAGTAAAACCAAAGGACATGACTAGAAACTCAAAGTGACCATACCGAGTTGTGAAAGCTATTTTTAGAATGTCACATTATCTTACTTTGAGATGATGATAGACTGATCTAAGGTCTATCTTAGAAAAGTAATTGGCTCCCTTATGTTGGTCAAACAAGTCATCAATTCTGTGAAGTGGATATTTATTCTTGATTATGACTTTGCTCAACTGACAATAGTCAATACACATTCTGAGAAAATCCTCTTTCTTACTTATGAATAGAACTGTGCGCCCTACGAGGAGATGTTGGGTCTGATGAATCCTATATCTAGGTGATCTTTCAACTATTTTTTTAAATCTCTGAGTTTTGTTGAATCCATTCTGTATGGAGGAATAGATATGGGTTGAGTATCTTGAAGAAGGTCTATTCTGAAGTTAATTTCCCTAATGGGAGGAACTCTAGAAAGATCTTTGGGAAACACATCTGAGAATTCATTTACTAGTAGAATTGACTCAAGACTGAGAGTTTTTGAGTTAGATTCTTTGACTCGCACAAAATGATGACATATCACTTGGATATCATTTTTCTCGCTCTAAGGTATGAAATCAACTGACCCTTAAGAATTGTGGTACTACCTCTCCATTCAAGGATTGGTTTATTTGGAAACTAAAAATGAACAATTTTGTTTCTATAATAAACTGAGGCATAGTATGAATAGAGCCAATCTATGCCGAGAATGACATCAAAATTTGTCATCTCTAGCTCTAAAAGGTCTACTGAAATTACTTTTTGAGATATCATAACCGGATAGTTCTTGTATTCCCGTTGGGATATGATATATTTACCCACTAGGGTAGAAACTGAGAAAGGCTCTGCTAGGATTTTTGGACTAACTCTGAAGTTAACAGCTATATAAGGAGTTACAAAAGATAAAGAAGCTCCCAGATCTAGAAAGGCATAAACATGTAAATGAAAGATCTGTAATGTACCAATGACCACATCAGGATAATTTTCATGATCTTGTCTGGACTTGGTACCACATCAGGATAATTTTCCTGATCTTGTCTGGATTGAAGTGCATAAAGCCTATTTGGGCATTTCCTACTGTTGCACTGTAAGTAGCACCCTGCTAATTCAGGAAGCCTAACTGAGCTGAAGAACGAGTATGCTGACCCTGAGAATCTAACTGAGGACAATCTATAACTCTGTCACCTGTCTTACCACACTCGAAATAAATATCACTGCTAGATCTACAGACACCCTTATGGTTTCTGGCATATCTCTAACTAAAAGGATTTGTTCGAGTACTGCTGACACTTTCCTGAGATTTAGAGCTTGGTTCCCTATCATTGTTACCATTTTTTAACTTAGGTACTAGAGCACTGGCTGAGTACGGAGCTAGAACAAAAGATTTTGGATAAAATTAAGAATGGTTACCGCCCTCTAACTTAGGTTAATTGAAATTGAAGCTACCTATTCTAGCTCTCTTGTTCTGCCTCTCTCTCTCTGATCTTAGCCTCTTTTATCTGTTGAGCATGGTCCATGAGCCTGGATATGTCTATACCCTTAATCAACATTGTTGTTCTGCACACTTTAACCACACTATCTGACACCCCAAATACAAACTTGCTCATTCTGGACCTACTGTCTACTACTACATAGGGAACATACCTAGCTAACTAAGTAAACTTGAGGGAATACTCTTTCACACTCTTACTACCTTGCCTGAGGTTGATAAACTCTAACACCTTGGATTCTCTCAGCTCAAAGGGAAAGAATCTCTCGAGGAAAGCTGTAGCAAACTCTTCCAATTCTATGGGCTCTGCTTCCGTGCCCCTATCTACCTTCCACTACTTAAACCACGTTTGAGCCACATCTTGTAGCTGATAGGCAGATAACTCAGCACTCTCACTGTAAGTCACTCCCATAATATTTGGGACTTTCTAAACCTGATTGAGAAAATCCTATGGATCCTCTTTTGACTTAGATCTTGAGAATAGGGGATGATTCATTCTGGTGAAGTCCCAAATCCTGGCTACAGCAGTATTGGCCACTGGATTAGCCAGAACAATAGCTAGTCATTCATTTTTAGCTTCTACAGAGCTAGCTAAAGTAGTGAATGTATTCTAAATTCTGTATGAGAGACATGCTCATCCAGGGGATCTGCCTGAACGGGCTGAGCTGCTGGCTAATTTCTGGTTCTCCTTTCTTTTGTCCTTTTGGGAGGCATGTTCTATAAAAATAAAGGAAGAAATGGATTAGACTGACAATTTAACTTGAGCTCAT
>NC_061122.1:96556688-96638837 GCF_002878395.1 Capsicum annuum | reverse complement strand
CTCATGCTCACTAACATGACATTAATACTAAAAGAAGGGAAACTATTTCCTAAAATATCTCATAGCCTCATGTCCATAAGTGTGGAGCACTACACACCCATGCACAAGACTCTACTAGATTCGACTTTCAGACTTTCTAGGACATTGTTGAACCTTAGGCTCTGATACCAATTTTTAGTGCCTCTAGTTTGTACCCTAGATACTACATGGTGCTTACGACCCTAAAAGACCATAAGCTAACACATGACCAACATCTACTATGAGCACTAAAATATGGTAATGAAATAAATACAGAATAATAGGATAAAATGCCATAAGGAAATATCTAAAATACTGATAAATTATATCATCTGAAATAACAATCTGTAAAATTGAACACTATCTGAAAACTAGTTTGAAAAGCCTCTAACTGAAACTGTCTAAAAGTGGGGTTAATGGGACAATCCCCCAACTAACTCCATTTACTGATATACTGATTCTACTCAAATAATGAAATAAAATAATATCCTCAAATTATAAGGACTCACTACTAATCAACTGCTGCTGGCTGAATTTGAGTCTATCTATGCGCGATCAAGAACCTGAGCATCCGAACCTATTATATGAGACATCATAGCGCAAAGAAAGAGTATGCTTCAGTACATGGAATATATTGGTATGCTGGATGAGGTAAGGCTGAATGAAAGGGTTCATATGCATGAACAATAACTGACTGTATGATAAAGAGTAACTGAACATGAGAGTACATGGATAATTTATATTGCTATAAATACTGAGTATGGACTAATGTACGTATAAATAAATACTATGACTAATCTTGTCTAAAGCTAAGTATTGAGTTCTGATATTGAGTAACTGATATTTGAAGTTACTGATAACTGAGTTAATGATACTAATTGATTGTATCTGACAATCCTAATTCTGTAGAGTTGAACTAAGTTCTATTTTGAAAACTGAGACTGAAATTGTGGGAGGTATGCCCTAAATAAGATAAGATAACTGAGTTGGGGTCCAACCTGTGACCCCAGTTGGAAGAGTGTCAGTACCGTACCATGGGTAAAGACACTGAAGAGTTACCCTTATCTGACAGGTACTCTAATGAGAATGGTGGAACCCTATTTTAGCAGGTTAAAACACCTTATCAACCCTTAACTGGCAGGTTTAATGTATCAACCTACGCTGGCTACGTAGTTCAGGAATACAAGAAATACTTCTAGAGATCACACCCACTACTGGCAGGTGAGCCCCCATCTTTTGGTTCACTCGGTGTTGAATCCTACTCCCAACTGAAAGACATTGAACTGAGTATACTGAACTGGACTAGACTGAGTACTAATTTTACTAAGTTTTCCTGAGTTCTATAACTGACTGAGTTCTACTGAGTTCTGTAACTGACTGAGAGTACTACTAATCATGACATGACAGAAATTTTGTAACTAATACTGGCTCTAAGTAACAGCTAAATTGTTGGGTATTCAATACCCCCAAGACTCGATAGCATAAAAGAAAGGCATAGCACAATATTGAAATACATAACAATGTACACTTGTCCATAATTCATTCATAAAGGCATTTTATCAAACACTTGTAATGTATTAACTTGTACATGAATGGGGAATACATGCTATCATGTTATAATGACACTATTTCATTCACATAGGCATATGATCAAGCACATGGGGAGGCATAACTAAATCATTAAATCATAAACACTTAAGGTTGACATGGTTAAACAATCAACTTGCAAATTGAAGGGTTTATCATGAATATCATGTGAATCAACACATACTAGGATCTATTCTTGGAACTTATAATTTAAATCATGGATTAAAACCCAATAATAACATGAACATGAATTCAATTCAATTTTAAGCATGTAATTCATAAATCAACAATCTTTTAGTTTTAAAAATGGATTTGTGAACTCTATGGGTGAAAGGAACCCATAGATGAATACCTAACATACCTTAATTTGTGAGTTTCTTGAAGTTCTTGGTGAATCCCTTGAGATTACTCTTATTTTCTTAAAGCTAGGGTTTTTAGTTTTGAGAGAGAATACTTTTAATTTGGGGACAAATCCCATATCTGTGCATGTTAAAATCATGGGAAAAAACTATTTTAGCCCTGGATGAAACATTTAATTCCCGTCGAAATTTACCAAAATAGGCATCTGGCGTGATGCAACGCTATCGCGCCATGTCTCTGGAAATTTCGAACTTGAAAAATGCATGGTGGTGTGATACGGTTGTGGTGCATTGCTACTTTGTTTGGGATATGGAGGTTCACCGCGATGCGGTGGAATCTCATTGGTATACTGGTAATGGACAATTGTGAAAATAAGCTGTGGCGCAATGCACCGGTATCACGGTACCTCACTAGAAACTGAAAATTGCGATTTTGACATACTCCGCAACGCGCTACTGGCCTGAATAATTGTGTTTAACAACTGAAACTTAAAATACCCATGACTTCTTACCCGATTTTCCAATTTAGGCAAATTTTATATCGTTGGAAAGATAATTCAATTTCCTACAGAATGGCTGGATCTAAATTAAAAAATATTGAGCGTTTCAAAAATTTCATATTGGATAACTCATGAACTAAGATTTAAGTTAAGCTTGAGAAATATGGGGTATTACAGTTTATGTGTCGATCATACATAGCACTGATATGCATATGCATTGAATGAATTTATTATGTATTTTATACAACATGTGCAATTTATATTGCTATGAAGTGTTGATTATATGTGCAGTACAAAACGATCATAACATATTAAGTTATGTTTTGTTATTTCTCTCTTTTAGTGATGCATGTTATACTTTTGGTGTGATTGACTTATTATTAAGCTATGTATATGTGTCCATCGTACATAGCACTTATATGCATATGTGTTGAATGAATTTGTTATGTATTTTATAAAACATATGCAATTTATATTGCTATGATGTGTTGATTACATCAATTTTTCATTTACATAACAATTTATTAAATTATTACATATAAGAACTACATAGACATTAAACTATTATGTATATCACCTTCACATACACAAATATGTTATGCATAAGGACTACATATACATTAACCTGTAATGTATATGAACATCATATACATTCATTTTTCATGTATTTGAACTTCATATACATTAACCCGTTATGTACAAATAAAATCTGTTAAGTATTTAAACATTATTTTGTTATTTATTGATTAATCTGTTATTTTATACATTAATCTATTACGTATTTGAACTTCATATACAAAGCTGTAATGAATATGTTGTTCATAAACATTACTATAAATGAAGAGGTTACAATGAATTATTTTGATATGTATGCAGTTTATATGGCTATTATGTGTTTATTACATGTGCATTTAATATACATAACAATTCATTAATTTATTATGTATAAGAACTACATATACATTAATATGTTATATGACCTTCAAAAACACTAATTGGTTGTGTATTTGAACTTCATACACATTAAATTTTTTGTATATGAAGTTCAAATACAATAAACTGCTCATTTGAGTGGACACATTAATATGCTATGTACATGAAGTACAAATACATTAAACTGCTATGTATGTGATATTCATTTATGATGTACCAGCAGATTGTTGCCATACTAGTTTTATGATTAATAATGATTAATACAAAAAACACTGCTATGTATATATGTACTACAGAACATGAAACAATCCATTCATAAAACTAATAGTAGTAAAACTAGAATATACGTAACATAATATACATAACAGGATTCATTACCTAGCTACACAACAAGCAAATATTATTCAAAGGAAATTTCAAATATAGCAAATTAACATTCTTCCAAGAAAATGAAACTAATCTTGACAATGGTAAATGGTTCGTTAATGTCATGACCTAAACCAGGGTCTGGTTCTAACGAGTATCTCAAGCCTACCGAGAACCGGAGACCACCCCCTTTGCCTAAACACACAGAATATAGCACACCTACCAGTGGCTAAAATCCAAGCATATAACAAGATAGAAAGATTATAAAAATCAAGGATGATTAAGAGCATCAACATCAATACCCAAACACAGTAATATCCATAAAGCCTCAACAAATCTGTAAGACAATCTAGGATATGTCCGCGACTCTAAAATGACAATGATAATGTCAAATCTTAAATTCTAGTCTTTGATAGGAAGCTGATCATATGACCAAGTCTTCCGAATAATAGAAGTCACCGCTTCACCACAACGACCAACGAATCGAGATGATCCACCTAACACTATGAAAGAAAAGTAGAAGTATATCCGGTGTCTGTGTCGCACAGGTATAGAGCGTCTGAGGATGGTTAGTGGGTTGAGCACTAGCATGTAACTCAAGGGTAGAGGATAGTATAATGTCACGATCAACATTTCAAAATCATTTAAAGTCAGTACACATAATCATATTTATATACCATATCATGCCAAAATATGGAAAAAGGGTTAACATGAAGTAAAATATTATCTTAGACTATGTAGCTCAACCATCATAACAGGCACCCCGGGGCTATATGGGTTCAGCTCCCCTGATTGAAAGGGCCCCAGTACGTGTTAGCCATACTAACTGGATGTATCAACTAAGACCAGGGAATTCCCCAACCCCACATCATTCTAAGATATAAATATATTAATAATGTGAACCATGCCCAGTCATCAAGACCAAACCTCACATCGGCAAACATAAGTTTCCAATCAAGTCATCCAAGACCCACACCTTTATGGCTTAATTTAAAGCAATTTTTGCATAACTCATCTATTAACCAATGAACTAACCGTTAAGTCACACGTATTATCATACCCTTACACTTGCAAACTTATCTCTATGTCATAACAATCACATTAACTTAGGAGAATGCCTCGACCCCCATTGTTCATTAAATTAAAACATAGCCAAAAAGGCCTTCAAAACCATGTCCATTGTTCTACTTTTTATGAAATACAATAACATAGGTGAGTAAGTCACACTAGGTTACAATTTCACAATTCAAAACCATTTACATAAGCGGGTTGAGGGAACACAATTATTTCAAAACTAATTCCAAATTTCATGAAACCAATTTGGGGAAAACCATGGCCCCTTAGTTTATTCATCATTCCCGTTCACCCCACAAGTTTAAAACCATTAATAAAGAATAAAAAATGAATAATAAATCATGGAAAAACAATTGAAGAATCAACCGAGTCAAAACCCTCAACCACATCAAAACTCACATTTAAAACCATCCAATTAAACCATTTAAATACATATTTTTCATAAAGTAATAATTGGGGAAGAGAAAAATTCCTGAAATACCAAAATTTATGGAGAGAAATCAACCCTTGAGCCTTTAGATGACCAGATTCTTAGAAAACCTAATTATTTTGACCTTGGAAAGTTTAGAGAGAAGAGTATGTGTTTTGATTGTGTTATGAATGAGAAATAACCCCCTTGAATGCTTTATGGATATGAGGTCTGGGTAAAGGAAAAGGGTAATTGACCAGAATTCCCTTATTGAAAAGACTAAAAATTGACCGAATAGTTACTCCGGGTGACCTTACGACTCATATGGTCACCTTATGACTTGTAAGGTCCCACTTGTAGTCTGGACAGTATCCACAATCACCAACACTAACATGGCCATGAGTTTTTATGACTCGTACTCAGTCATTATGACTATCATGGTCCAGTCATTATCAAACCAAAAATGATTGGATATCACACTAGTTAGGCTACAAAAGACATCATACGACTCATTTAGAGTCTTTACGACTCGATAGGAACCACTCATACTCAAGATAGAAAAGTTATCCACACACACTGGTCAAGATATGATTAGGTTCCTACGACCCATAATGAATCGTTATGACTCATAAAAAGAGTCATAGTAAGGGCAGTGAAGATAAAATTTTAGAAATTTTCAAGGACCAAAAATTTGGAATGATGCATTCTCACCCCATTTGGATCATTCATCCTCGAATGACAGGACAAGGCATTTATTAGCACGATTTGACTACAAACACAGCCACACTTACATAAAAAGTAAAAAACAAAGATGTTAAGGAATACACATACCTTATGCACGATTATCCAAAGTGGGAAACAAGAATGGGTATTTGGACTTCATATTCTCTTTGGCTTTCCAAGTATCTTCTTCACTTTCTTAATTCCTTCATAGAACCTTTACCGATGTTGCATCCCTTGCTTGCAACCAGCAAACTTGCCGATCCAAGGTCTCAATTAAGACCTCCACATATAATAAGGAATCCAAAACACTAACTCTTTCTAAAGGAATAACCAAGAAAGGATCACCTGCGCACTTTTCATGGGAGATGCCTTCAAGAAGACCAAATCATCAACATCAAACTCCAAATCTCTTTTCCTTACATCTACATAGGACTTTTGGTGACCTTGGGCGATCTTAAGCCTACCCCGTATTATCTTTATCTTCTCCATAGCTTAGTGAACTAAGTCAAGACCATACAACCTATTCTCTCCAACCTCAAATCACCTAATATGAGTCCTACATCTCCTACCATAAAATCCTCAAATAGAGCCATCCCAGTACTAGAATGATAGATATTATTATAAGCAAATTCTATAAGTGGCAAATGGTCAACCCAATGACCGCCAAAATCAATCACACAAGACCTTAGCATATCCTCCAAAGTCAGTGTTGTGTTTTTCACTTGTCCATCCATCTGAAGGTGAAAAGAGATGCTAAGGTTCACCTTAGTCCCCAAACCTCTCTGAAAGAAATGCTAAAAGTGGGATAAAACCTAAGTACATCAATCAGATATGATGGAAATTGGAGCAACATACAACTTCACAATCTCCTCAATGAAGATCTTAGCATAATCTGCCACCAACCAAATAGTCTTCACTAGCAAGAACTAAGCAGGCGTAGTCATCCTATCCATGATTACCCAAATAGAATCAAAATGATGGCGAGACCATGGAAAACTAGTAATAAAATCCAAATTAATCACTTCCTATTTCCATACGAGCAATTCAATCTCTTGAGATAACCCACCAGGCCTCAAGTGCTCTAACTTCACTTTTTGACAAACCAACCACTTAGCCACAAAGTTGGCCACATCCCTATTCAAATTATTCCACCAATAAATTTATTTCAAATCATGGTACATCTTTGTCAAACGTAGATGAACATTGTAACTTAACTCATGAACCTCTGCCGATATCCTCTCTCACAGCCCATCAACATCAGGAACTCATAATCTACCTTGCTATCTCAAGATACCAGCACCACCAATCTCAAAAACCATTACCTTCTAGCGACCCACATCATCCTTGATTTACATCAAGATAGGGTCTAAGACTTATTTTACCTCAACCTCATCACCAAGAGATGACTTCACCACCTCTTATACAATCACACCAGAATCTTGAGAGTCCAAAAGATAAACTCTAAAATTAGACAAATAGTAATATCCTTCGCAACCCTTGGTTCTCCTCATCAATATGAGATAAGTTTCCCATAAATAATCTGCTAAGATTATCAACAACCACGTTAACTTTACCTGGATGATAGTGAAGACTCATGTCGTAGTCCTTGAGCAACTTAAGTCATATCCTTTAACAAAGATTACACTTTTTTGGATGAACACATACTACAAACGCCTTATCATAACCCAAACTAGGGTCTAGCCATGACGAGTATCTTAAGTCTATCATGGATCAGAGACCACCCCTATACCTAACAAAAAAAACATAATATCCCCAATATTGGATAAATTCCAAACATATAACAGAATAGCATAAGGATAAAATTAATGATATATAAATCATGTCTATAAACAACAACTAATAACTGCCTAAACAACCTATCAACATCACCTAAGTACACAGTAATCCAATAAATGCTTCTAACAAAAGAGTTAAAAACCATTTTTGGTCAGGACATGTCCCCAATTCTAATAATAATAATGAAATATTAATGATAATGAAAACTCAATTCAAATCTATGAAAAGAAATGATGAAATGTATAAGTCTTCCATAGAATAGAAGCTCACCACTTTCACCACAATGAACCAATAATTGAGGCAATTAATCTAACTATGTACAAAAAAGTGGTGGTATATTCGGTGCCTATATCGTGTAAGGATACAACCTCCGGAGATGGTTAGTAGGTTAAACACTAGCATGTAACTCAGGGATAAGGATAACGTAATGTAGTGACCAATATTTCAAAATTAGTTAAATCCAATGCACATAATCAAATACTGATACATATGTATCACATGTCGGGATAGGGACAAGGATTAACATGCATATTAAAAATTTAGCCTGGATTGTGTAGCCCAACTATCATAATATAAGAAGGCACCCAAGGGCTAAATAGGCCTAGCTCTCCCCCAACTAGTAAGGCCTTAGTGTATGTGGTCGTACGAATCAGAGGGTATACATATGCACTATAGAGGACTCAAACCTCCCAACATGTCAAGGTGACACAAGAATCAAGTCTTGTAATGTAATATAGGGGACTCAAACCTCCTAATCAAATGATATAATAAAGGGGACTTCAACTAGCTGATCATATAGACCGCCACGTCAGCAACCACGGTTTCTAGTGTTGTTCCATTGGGACCTCCACTTTCACGACATAAATACAAAACCCTCATTAAAGCCTAATTAATTCATTTATCACACATTCCTATTCATTGAACCATGATACACATTTAGGCATACATTATTGGTATCATCATACCAGCTATACTTGCAAGGTAATATCAACATGTTGAAATAACTTCATTATTTAGAGAAATTCATAGGCCCTTGGTTCAATTATACATTAGCTTGGGGAATTGCATAACCCATAAGGTTCAATTCAAAATCATTATGCTTGAATAACCTTTCATATCATGAAATAATTCAAGAGTAGACAATGTGCATTTTTTCATACTCAGAGGCCATAACCACATCAATAGACACAAGTTAAGGGAAATCACATTACCCTAGTTTATTCACCATACCCATACACCCCATAGGTTTAAAATCCATATTTGATACATGAATAATCATGTGTAAACCATGAGAAAATATTGTTCAAAAGCAAATATTCAAAACCCTCAACACATATTTCAAAACCAATATCAATACCATATGAACAATACTTTAAAACATATACTTTTAACAAATTAGCAATTAGGGAAGAGTAACATGCCTGAAATACCAAGTTTCATGAAAAGAATTCAAACCTTGAGCCCTTGGATGACCTATTTCTTGAAAACCCTAAAATCTTACTTAAGGAGAGTTAGAGAGAATAAAGAGAGTATTTGATATGTTAATATGTTGAAAGAATACCGCAATGGTGTTTTATGGATGTGGGGTATCAGTGGTTAAAGTAGAAAATGTACAAAGTGCCCTCAACTTAAAAGCTGGAAAAGTGTTGCCTGTGACTATGGGTCACACGTCGACTCATAAAAACACCTTACGACTCATCACCATAAGTTGTAACCAAGACAATGACAGGGGCACCCATACTATTGACCCTATGACTTATATCACACCACTCATATCATGACCCTATGACTCATAGGGTCCAAGTCGTATCCAAGATAGAACTACTTGAGCCTTCATATGTCACCCTAAAAGTTACACCGAACGACTAGTAACGGGTCCTTACAACTTGTAGTGAGCCACTCATAATCAGAGCAAAACTTATCTACACACACACGATTTAGGTTATCATTTAAGTCCAATGACTCATCATTGGTATTTATGGCTCATATCCCTAATCATACTCAAGAAAGCAACGCTAGTACCATTCACTGGACACCTTACGACTAGGGTCATATGACCAATCATAAAACCCTATGACTTGTAGGGTGAGTCATAGTCAGGACAGTAAAGATAAAATTTTAAAAATTTTAAGAGACCAAAATCAGGGGTGTTACATTCTCCTCCCCCCCACCCCCCACCCCGCCCAGGATCATTTGTCCTTGAATGATAGGTCAAGGCATATGTTAGCACAATTTAACACAGAAACACTCTCTCACTTACCTATAATAAAGATACAAACAAAGATATCAAGGAATTGAAAATTTTCTTTAACAAAGTAAGAAAACAAAGATTCTAAGGAATATACATACCTTAAGCCCGATTATTCCAAGCAGGGAAAATAAGTGGGTACTTGGACTTTACGTCCTACTCAGTTTCCCAAGTGGTTTGCTTAACCTTTTGGTTCCTCAAAATAATCTTTACCGATGCCACATCCTTTGTCTGCAATTGATAAATCTCAATTGGGACTTTCTCATAGGACAAGGAAAGGAACGACCGTTGAAGGATCACCCATACATCTTAACATCAAAACATGAAACACTAGATGAATAGAGCTCAAACTAAAAAGCAACTCTAATTCATAATCGACATTACTAACCCTAGTCAAAACCAAGTACAGACTGACATAATGGGGACTAAGCTTCCTTTTTCTTCCAAACCGCATCACTCTTTTTATGGGAGACACCTTAAGGAACACCCAATTACCAGCATTAAATTTAAATTTCCTTTACCTTACATCCACAAAGGACTTTTGAAAACTTTGGGCAGTCTTAAGACTATCCAAAATCACCTTCATTACAATACCTCGTACTATTCTTAGCTTAGTTCAGCTTCTAGTTGTATGCATAAGGGTCTAAAGGCCTGAAAATTTCACTAAGTATTGGGGAGTTAGTCATTTTTAAGGATTCTAAACTTGGAAGATTTTTAACTTGGTCGTCCCGACCCCAAAATGTTTGTTTTTTAGTTAATTCATGTTTAGGGATGTAACGAGCATGTATCGAAGAAGTTTTGGATTTTTTAAATAAGATGTGGGTCATGTTTAGATCACTAAACTAGTCGGTTACCGTGATAAGCCCGCGATGAAACATTAGTACCAATGGCATACAGATCATATCACAGTAAAGAAAATGCACTATCGAGATAAGACTGAATCGAGGTAATTTTATTACGTCTAGTTACGAATTTAAATGTCAAAGGGGCAATTCGGTATTTTCCCCCACAACCAAATCATTCATAACACGACTTGGGCATCAGTTAGAGCATAATTTTTCCCTTCTTCATTAATTATCCTCCTAAGAAAACCATTCCCTTTACCTAAGAACATAAATTCAATTTATTTATCCCCAAGAAATTAAGAATTCAAGCTCCTCAAGTTCAAGAACCTTTAAGAAAGCATCAAGATTGGTGTTTCTCTTCTAAGTTAAAAGTTTAAGGTATGTGGGGTGTTTATTCATGGGTTCCTTTCACCCATGGAGACTAAAAACCCTCTTTTCAATTAAAGAATGGATTTTTCTTTTATTATGGTATTTTAAATTGCTTAAGATGGGTTTAAATTCATGTTTTCATGGTGATTTTTCAGCCCATGTATGGTTCCATGCAAGATTTTTATTTCCTCATGCTATGAATTTGAGTTTCTCGTGCTTTATTCAAGTGAATTACCTGTTCAATCTATAACTTTATGACTTTAGCCAAGTAATCATGTTGATTTCCCCTATTTAAAGCATTCCCATATTTAAATTCATTATCCCCATATGTTTGATGGAATGTTTATGCTTATGGGTTCTGAATCATGATCCTTCACTATAATTTAAGCTTCTTATTTCATTCAGTGATCATTCAGTGTTGGTGGCTTATGAATACCCGATACCTAAGTACTTTTACATGAATTTAGATCATTTTAGTAATGGTTCAGTTAAACCATGAATTCTATTATTTACTCAGTTGATGTAATCATGATGAACATTATAAGTTATGAAATCATGTTTAGTTAAGTTTAATTCAGTCCAGTCCAGTATCAGTGTTATTCAGTTGGGAGTAACCCTTAGCACCGAGTGAACATAGGGATGGTGTCTCCCCCATCAGTTAGGCATGAAGCACTACTAGCAATCCCTAAGGTCTAGACCTACAGAGGCACCATAGATTTTGAAGCTCCCCCCTTAGTTAGGCATGACACCCTCATCCTATAGGACATCAGCCTTGTAGATCCACATCGTCAGTCAGTGTTAGTACCTTTGGCAAGGTACCAACACCCTTCTAACTGGGGTTACAAGTTGGACCCCGATAGCCTAGATTCGGGCTTATCGGCTATAGCTAGCACCCACAGTATCAGTATAGTATTCAGTGTATCATCAGTTCAAATTTTCTTAACTAAGTGTACAGACTTTTAGATATTCAGTTTTATAGCATTTAGTCTTTAAGATTACAAATTATCTCAGGAACATAACAGATATACACTTAGTCTTGCAGTCTCAAATATTTATATGTTTATGAATTTATGCACAGTTACCTCATGTATTTCTGCTATGTCCTCATCTAATATACCATACATTCAAAGTACTAACCACATACTCTTCTTTGCACTATGATGTCTTATATCATAAGTTTGAAAACTCAGTTTCCCAAACACAGTTAGACAGCCAGTGCTACTCAACAGCCATTGTGGTGAGTCCTCATCCATCGGTAACATATAATCTCTCATTTAATACTTTAGTATTTTATTATGTTCAATCAGTCAAAGTTAATTGGGTACTTATCCCATCAAATCCTCAGACATTTAGAGGCTTTTCAAATAATTACATAGTCAGTTAGACTATTTTTAACTTATCAATCTTTTTAGTGTTTGCATGTGTTTTAAATAGACAGCTAGATTTTTGGTATTTTCATCAGACTTGTGGTTAAACCTTATTTTTAGTATTTAGATTAGTATTAGATCCAGCAAAATATCTTCCGCACATATATATTATTGTTATTTTATTTAGTGCTCATAGCAGGTACCAGCTCATGGTTAGCTTGTGGTCATTTGTGACTGTAAGCACCGTTGTCATGACTAGGGGGTAGCCTCAGGTCATGACAAAACTTGATATCAGATCCTAAGGTTTTATAGTGTCCTGGGGTGTCTAAAAGTCAAATTAAGTAGAGTCTTATGCATGGGTGTGAAGCACGCCACTATTATGGACAAGAGGCTATGAAATATTTTAGGAAAAGTTTCCTTTCTTTCAATATTCATGTCGAGTGAATGAGCATGAGATCTATTTGAACTCTCTTTCTGATGCATCCTTCATTCCATTTATAGACCATGTCTCCCAGAAAAAGAATTGAAAAAGGCATGGGGACTAGCCTGTACCTCCACATGTATAGAACGATCCCCTAAATGAGCTTGTCTGTTACGCTGAATTCAGAGTTATTTTCACTACCTTAGCTCATTCAATAATGGCTTAGAACAACCAAAAAACTATTTCGCCAGTTAATCTAGTGGCAAATATGACTGCAGCTAAGATTTAAGATTTCACTCAAATGAGCCCCCCTCTCATTTCTGGGATCCAAGTCTGAGGAGGATCCATAGGAATTTCTTGATATGTTCAGAAGGTGACTAATATCATAGGTGTCACTTCAAGTTAGAGTATAGAGTTGGTTGCATATCAGTTGAAGGATGTAGCTCACACCTAGTTTAAGCAGTGGAAGGAGGACCATGGTGTTAATGTAGGTCCTGTTGAGTGGGAGAAGTTTGCCATGGTTTTCTTAGACAGGTCCTTTACATTAGAGTTGAGGGAAGCTAAGGTGTAGGATTTTATAAATTTGATATAAGGCAGTATGAGTGTGAAGGAGTACTCTTTTAAGTTCACTCAGTTGGCAAAGTATGCTCATTCGATGGTGGCTAATAATAGGCATAGAATGAGTAAGTTCATGTATAGTGTAGCTGATAGTGTGGTTAAGGAGTGTAGGACTGCCATGTTGATTAAGGAGAAGGTGTGCTTCGTTGTCAGGAAAAGTTATGTGTTCTATGTGTTGATGGTTTGAGGTAACGAATTTTGGCGAAAGCATATGATGCATGATATTTCTTTCATCCAGGAGACACTAAGATGTACTGTAGCTTGCGGGAAATCTATTGGTGGATGGTTTGAAAAAGATCATTATGGAATTTGTAGCTAAGTGTTCAAATTGTCAGCAAGTTAAAGTTGAGAACTAGAGGCCTAGTGGTACATTACAAGACTTCAGTATCCCCACTTGGAAGTGAGAAATGGTGTACATGGATTTTGTAATGGGTTTGTCTCATACGCGTCATCAACATGATTTGATTTGGGTTATTGTAGATAGAATGACTAAATTAGCTTATTTCTTGCCAGTTCATACTTTGTATTCAACTAAAGATTATGCCAGGATTTATATTAGAAAATTGGTTAAGTTTCATGGAGTTCCTTTTAATAATGCTCAAATTACACTCTTGAATGGGTGTAAGCGATCGTTGTCAATATAAAACTCAACTAGGTTGGGGTCGAATCCCACAGGGAATAGGGTTTGAACTTCGATTTGTTTACAAAAGAATTTACTGGTAGTTTGCTATTTCTGAAAGATGGGGGTTTAAGTTCACAGTGTGTTAAATATCACTTTCAATACTTTAGTGTTTGTAATCAAGTTAAATAGGAAACCAGAGCTATGTTCACCAAGGGTTTCAGGAATTAACAAATACTAGGTAATGCTAGAGATTCTCAGAATGAGTAGAACAGCAGAATATCCCTAACGATTATACTATCTGACTTATCTCTCGACCTCACCAGACAATTTATTATCTAATTCTCTCAAACTTAGATAACTTATTAATTTCCAATAGGATGTTATCTCAGGTAGATTAATCCAGTTACAGCATTAATCATTAAACAGAATGTTGGTAGCTTCTGAGTCCCTATTGACAATTCACGTCCTTTAGTCTATTTCTCCGTTAGAAGCAAATAAAACCTAAGGCATAATCTAATGTTTGCAACCACTAGATATCAGTTCAAACAACGGAATTTAAAGATGTTCTACTACTCTTTGAATCCTTTAAACACCTAGCATCATATCAAACCCTAATCCATGGATCCCATAACCCCAGCTAATGGAATTAGTCGCTCATTATTTGATGAACGAACTCACAAGTTGAATTCATAATGATAAGGATAACTTATGATTAGATGGAAAACAACAAGTAGTTTATTCTATTGAATCACCAGGTAGAAACCCAAAAATATTTGATAAAAATAAGAAAAATAATTGATGTAAGAAAGCAATGTTACGTACCTCCCTTCCCTAGGTTAATGTCTGATAGATAATAGCAGATCATCCTCACAGGTCTTTTTATAGTCAACCCTAAATAAGGAAATAAAATTAATATTTAATATTTTCTGTGGGATAGGTGACGGCATTCTTGACTGCACGTTATACTATGACGACGTGAGCAGTATGCTGTTAAGGTTTCTAGTGAATTACTATCTTCTGGTCTTTCAGACGGTGAATCTGAGGATGTGTTAAATATGTGATGACCCATGAAAAATGTCATTACATCTTTACGGGAATCAGCATAATCTACCTCAGTTGACGGCCTCTTTGACGGCCTATCCCATTGTTGACGGCGCGTTCCAAACGTCGTCACATTTTATCCCAATTTTTTAGGTTCTTTCTAACTTAACGGTGACTTGATAGTTTGTCATATGTTCTGACGGTGCATCAAAAAGGTCATCAACTTCACTATAGCTCATTTGCATCAGATTTCAGCTGATTTCTTCTTCCTTTCTTTGGCTTCCTCCCCGATCACTTGTGTCTGCATTACAATAGTAAAAGCAATCAAAAACAATAAAAGTTTCTTAAGACTTCACAAATACTCTGGGTTAAAGGCCTTAAATGTGTTCGCTATTGCACACACATCAACACCCTCAACTTAAAGCAATTGTTTGTCCTCAAGCAACTTAATCTAAGTAAGAAAGCACATATCACATTCAGCACCCATAGCTCAACACAAATTTATTCTTTCAAAGCCAAACCATTGGGCATATCATTGAAAATAATACTGTAACACAAAGAAATCAAGTGGCAGCATCAATTTTTGGCCACGAGAACCATTTATATATCAATACCACATATTCTAAACAAGCAAGTAGTTAGTGACGATACTCGTGTGCCCTCACAATAACAAAATCCCCTCTCCTCATACAAGAAGTCCAGCCATAGAAATTAGGGTTTATCACAAGACTTTCACTCTCACAAGAAAGTTCCATTCAAAGTATACCAAGTACTATAGGCATTCCCTTATTTTCGTTACCAGACCTCAGATAGGCCATTCAGGATCACTATAGAACTTCTTTTAGGCTTGTACTGTGGTTTGGGGCTGGTATGGTACTCAAGGTTATTTAGAGTGATTATGCTTCCTTGACACTATACTTCATTCTTGGACTCACTAATGATCTTTTTTCGTTTCTCCTCTTTTTTTGATTATCCACATTCAAGTTGGGTGCTGTAACAATCCCTTTTTTTTAACATTATTACCATTAATAGCACCCATCTCTAGTTTATTCTCTTTTAACCCACCCTTCTTCATGCTCCTCATTTTACACCATGCACCTCTATAGTAGCCACCCTCAACTTAGGCTTCTTACCTAAATCAAGGTGCTCAGTGTCCAAAGAAGCCCAGGGGTAAATATGTTTATTGCGATATCAATGGGAAGGTGAAAGGTGTCATACAAAAAAAAGGTCAAATTAAGCTCTAAACAGGGATCAAAAAGGTGTTATACATACAGGGAAGGATATTTAGGCTAAAAGCAAGTTAATCAACGATGGCCTATGATCCTATCATGACTCCTATCTCAAGATCATGGAAAAACTAACTAGGAAAGTTCTGGATTTGGCATCCAAAGGGAAACATGTAATAGCTCACATACACCTGGCACACAAGTATATCATATATTACCACTTATCAAGTTTATGCCATTGTTCAGTAATGATCATCAAACAGCTATAATTAATGCCACAACAAGAGCAACAATGGTCACAAGTAAATATAATCTGTATAGTTTATCAAGCAAGGCATTGAAAGGATGGATAAGTGGTGAGCAAAATATGTCACTGCTTTTTGTGCCCCCCTTCTCTCCTTTTTTTTTCTTAAACTATTTTACAACAACAAAATACCAGCCACCCTCAACTTAGAACTAAGGCAAAAGACTAGATTAAGAGTTAGAGTATACCTGAACTGGTTTGTTTTTAGGGATCATGGGTTACTTCCCATGCAGCGCTTGATTTATTATCGTGGCATGACTCGCGTGTCTCGATTACCTCAGACTTCATCGAGACAGCTAATGGTGATGTTTTTCACTGATTCTTCTGGGCCAATGTAAAGCTTGACCCATTGCCCATTTACCTTGAATGTATTGCCATCTTCATTTTCAAGTTCCACCACTGCGGATGAGTGTACTTGATTTACCTTAAAAGGACCTGACCACTTAGATTCCAGCTTCCCTGGGAACAATTTGAGCCTAGAATTAAATAGAAATACCAAGTCCCCTTTATTGAACTCTTGTTTCTCTATTTTCCAGTTATGGTACTTTTTTATCTTTTTTTTATACAAATCTGCTCGTTCATATGCCTTGAGACGGAATTCCTCCATTTCATTCAGTTGCCCCAGTCGCATCTCTGCTGTTTCCTTCCAATTCAAATTCAACCTCTTAAGCACCCATAAAACCTTGTGTACCATATCTATTGGAAAATGACACGTTTTTCTATACGCCAGCTGAAATGGTAACATGCCAATGGGTGTCTTAAAAGTAGTTCAGTATGCCCACAAGGCATCATCAAGTTTTTGGGACCAATTTTTTTGGCTAGCATTGACTATCTTTGCTAGGATGGCCTTAACTTCACGATTCGACAACTCCACTTAACCACTGGATTGTGGGTGGTATGGAGTAGCCACTTTGTGTTGTTTCACTCCATATTTTGCCAGGGCTTCTCAAAATAAATTATTGCAAAAGTGAGATCCTCCATCGCTTATGATAGTGTGTGGTACTCCGAAGCGAGAGAAGATATTCTTTTTGATAAAAGCAACAACTCTCTTTCCCTCATTGTCAGCCAAAGGAACATCTTCGACCTATTTAGATAGATAGTCAGCAGCAACCAGAATATACTTCATTCCATAAGAACTTACAAATGGCCCCATGAAGTGAATACCCCAGACATCAAATAATTCCACGTCAAGCATCTTAGTCAATGGAATTTCATGCATTTTAGATATTCATCCCTACCTCTGACATTGATCACATTTCTGTACAAACTCGTAGGCATCTTTAAATAATATTGGCCAATAATAGCCATTCTGCAACACCTTTCTGGTCGTTCGGTCACCTGCATGGTGACCCCCAACTAGGGAAGCATGGCATACTTCTAGTATGCACAGTACATCTACTTTGGGTACGCATCTCCGTATGATGCTGTCTACATACCGCCGAAAAAGATAAGGCTCATCCCAAAAGTAGTGTGTTACATCATGCAAGAACTTCTTCCTTTGGTGGAATGAAAGATTGTCTGGGATGATCTCACTCACAATGTAGTTTCCATAGTCCGCATACCAGGGCAGTGATTCCACAGTAGTTGCCAGGATCTCCTCATCAAAAAATGCATCATTTAACTTGGTTTCATCGTTGACTTCCTATTCACCTTCCATTCTAGATAAATGGTCTGCAACCTGATTTTCACAACGTTTTCTATCTTTGACTTCGAAGTCAAACTCTTGCAGTAGCAACACCCATCAAATAAGCCTCGATTTAGCATCCTTCTTGGCCATTAAGTACCGTAATGCCGTATGGTCAGTATGGACTACCACTTTAGTCCTGGGCAGATAGGATCTAAATTTCTCGAAAGCATACACCACCGCTAGCAGTTCCTATTCAGTTACTGTGTAATTCTTTTGTGCTCCATTCAGTGCTTTGCGGGAATAATATATCGGGTGAAATAGTTTATCCCTCCTTTGTCCCAATACAACTCCCAGTGCAACCCCACTTGCATCACACATTATTTCAAATAGTTTTTTCCAGTCAGGCATAATAATAATAGGGGCTTCAATCAGCTTCTTTTTAAGGCACTCAAATTCCTTCAGGCATTCATCAGCAAAGAGAAATTTCACTTCCTTCTCCAACAGCCTGCAAAGTGGATTTGTAACTTTTGATAAGTCTTTTATGAATCTCTGATAGAACCTTGCATGACCAAGAAAACTACGCACTCTCTTTCCTGTAATGGGGGATGGTAATTTTTTTATAACTTGAACCTTTGCTCGATCAACTTTAATCCTTTTTTCAAAAATTTTGTGGCCCAGCACAATACCCTCCTTTACCATAAAATGACATTTTTCCCAGTTAAGCACTAGATTAAATTCAACACATCTATGCAAGGCCACATTCATATTCTCCAGACACATTTCAAATAAATCACCTACCACAGAGAAATTATCCATGAATACCTCTATGGTGTCTTCTACCATGTCAGAGAAGATAGACATCATGCAATATTGAAAAGTAGTGGGTGCATTGCATAGCCCAAATGGCATACTCTTAAATGCAAATGTGTTGTATGGGCATGTGAATGTCATCTTCTCTTGATCATTCGGAGCAATGAAGATTTGGTTATATCCAGAATAACCATCCAGGAAGCAGTACCACCCCCTACCATCCAATTAATCCAATATTTGGTCCATAAAAGGCATTGGGAAATAGTTCTTCAGCGTACAAGAGTTTAACTTACGGTAGTCCATGCAAACTCTCCACCCGATCACTGGTCTGAGTGGAATCATCTCATTTTTCTCATTAGCAACCACCGTCATTCCTCCTTTCTTGGGCACACATTGAACTGGACTCACTCATTTGCTATTAGAAATAGGGTAAACCACTCCTGTATCAAACCACTTAATAATCTCCTTTTTAACCACCTCTTTCATTGGTGGCTTAAGACGGCACTGATGCTCAATGGTAGAAGTACAATCTTCTTCTAGTTGGATTTTATACGTATAGATGCCAGGAGAAATGTCAATAATGTCTGTGATGGTCCATCCAATTTCTCTCTTGTGCCTCTGAAGTACTGAAATAAGTGCATTTACCCATTGTTCTTCCAAATCAGCTGCAATAATAATAGGTAGCATGTTTTTCTTTCCCAGAAACACATACCTTAAGTGACCAAGTAGCTCCTTCAATTCCAATACTGGGGGTGCTTCAATAGATGGCTTGGCTGGTGGTATTGGTCGATTTCTTAGATCAAGGTCAAGCTTTTTAGGGGCATAAGAATACGAGCCCAGGCCAGTCAGGGCACAAACTGTCTCTTCATACCCCTCGATGCCTTCATTATCATAGTTCACCACAATCGCGGCTAAGGGTTCAATAACAAGCTGCTCAGTTCTAACCACATCCTATTCGTCCTCAAAATACACATCAAATACTGAGAACACACTCATTTCCTCATGCTTCTTTATTGATTTGCCCACATCAAACCATACCTCTTCGTCGTTCACCCTGAACAAGAGTTCATTCGCTCTTAAATCGATCAACATACTTTCGGTTGTAAGAAAAGGTCGACCCAAGATTATGGGCACCTCGAAGTCCACCTCACAGTCTAGAATGACGAAATCTGCAGGAAATATAAAAGTTGAGACCTTAACCAATACATCATACAGAATGCCAATAGGTTATTTTACTGATCTGTCGGCCATCACCAGCCTCATGTTAGTAGGTGTGGGACTCCACAGGCCTAACTTTTCATAAATAGTCAAAGGCATCAGGTTGACACTCGCTCCCAAATCACATAGTGCTTTAGTGAATTCCATGATTCCAATTGTTCAGGGAATAGTGACTGCACCTGGATCCAACTTTTTTTGTGTCAAGGTCCTTGTGGAAATAGCGCAACAATGGTGGAGTTTTGCTTCTAGTTCACAACTCATCGCTCGTTTCTTGGTAACAAGGTCTTTCATGAATTTTGCATATCCTAGAATTTGCCCAAGTGCTTCGATCAAAGGCACATTTATAGTCAATTACTTGAGCATTGCTAGGAACTTACTGGATTTTGCATCATTCGCCTTCTTTCTCAGCTATTGAGGAAAGGGAGATGGTGGCCTTGGGATGGGTTGCAACACTACTTTCTCATCCTTCTCTTTGTCCGACATATCAATAGAATTATCTGGCTTCTCAGACTCCTCTGGGTGTTGCTCTGCTGGTTCCCCTGCAACTTCTTCAATATTCATAGATTTTCCCACAGAAGGGCCAGGTAATATCTTACCACTCCTAGTAGTAATCACCAGACATGAACCGTCTATCTTCTGATCCTGAACCATTTTTGTAAAAGAAGTACCATTTTTTCCCTGGTTTAGTGTTGATAAAATGTGACTTATCTGTTGCTCTAACTGCCGAATCAAATTTGAATGTGAACTAACCAACTGACTCATAGTGTAAAATTCACTCCTCATACTGGTCAATCCTGCGTTGGTAGCCTCTACTCCTTTTAACAGTTCTTTCATCATACCTTTCATAGGTCACTTTCCTGAACTAGTTGCAGCCGCTTCTTGATCTCCGGCATGAACATACAACCCACCTCTGTCATTTCTGCTTCTTCAGTTTTCTTGCTCCCTATCTCTATGATTAGGATTGTCATACCCATTCCGACCTTGATTCCCTTGGCAATGCCTCGAAAATCCCCTCGATTAGTAACATAGTTAGTTTCTTCTTCAGGTTTCAGATCGACACGATCTCAAATCATTACAGTCCTTACCTTTTTCATCCTTCCTAACTCTAAATACTTGGTGAGTAGGTCCATTTGAGTCTTTAGATGGGCTATATCTTGATCATTCTCCTTATCTCTTCTGTGCTGTTCATTATTTATTCCAATAGGAATGGTTGGACTTGCTACCACAGAATCGCTGGTGTACCAAGCCCGACTTAGTTTGGTCATCCTATTCAGCATATCAGCAGCATCTTGAAATGACAGAGCAACAAATGACACGCCAGTAGCATTATCTACCATTAGCTTTGTCACGGAGTTAAAAGATCTGTACAAAGTATCCATCAAGTGTATGTCCATCATGTTATGGTTTGGACACTGTGTTAGCTTCTTCTTGAACCTTTCCCAAGTTTTATGTAAAGCCTCATTCGGGAACTATCTAAAATTATTGATCTTATCCCTCAATTGTACCTTTCTGGATGGCGGAAAGAACCTTTCTAGGAAAGCTCCTCTCAACTGTCTCCCGTTGGTTATAGAGTCAAGCGTCAACTTATTTAGCCATAATGCTGCCTCTCCAAACAGAGACAACGAAAATAGCTTCAACCGGATAGCGCTCTGGCTCACTCCTGGGCTATTAAAGGACTTGAAAATGGTGACAAAGTTAACCGGATGCAGGTTGGGGTCAGCCCCAGGAAGGCCTCCAAACAACCCCTTTAGATTTAAGAGCTGGATCATTGTGCTTGTGATATTTAACTTTGCTCCAGGTGATAACGGAGGGGGAATGATCATACCCGTTGCACCTGCTCTATCAACATCGTCATCATAATCAACCTCATACCGCAGCGGTTGGTCTCCATTTTACTTATGTGGTGGGGTTTAGTATTGAGTAGTGCTTGGCGTGACCTATAAAAAAATACTACAAACAAACAAAAACAACAACCGAATGCAAATCTAGAAAACTCAACTATCAGCAAATTTTCGTGTACAAATTCTTAGTCTACCATCGTATTCCCCGGCAACGGCTCCATTTTTCATAACGCTTAAATTACACTCTTGAATGTGTGTGAGAGATCATTGTCAATATAAAACCCAACTAGGGTGGAGTCGAATCCCACAGGGAATAGGGTGTGAACTTCGATTTGTTTACAAAAGAATTTACTGGTAGTTTGCTATTTCTGAAAGATGGGGGTTTAAGTTCACAGTGTGTTAAATATCACTTTTAATACTTTAGTGTTTGTAATCAAGTTAAATAGGAAACCAGAGCTATGTTCACCAAGGGTTTCAGGAATTAACAGATACTAGGTAATGCTAGAGATTCTCAGAATGAGTAGAACAGCAGAATATCCCTAACGATTATACTATCTGACTTATCTCTCGACCTCACCAGACAATTTATTATCTAATTCTCTCAAACTTAGATAACTTATTAATTTCCAATAGGATGTTATCTCAGGTAGATTAATCCAGTTACAGCATTAATCATTAAACAGAATGTTGGTAGCTTCTGAGTCCCTATTGACAATTCACGTCCTTTAGTCTATTTCTCCGTTAGAAGCAAATAAAACCTAAGGCATAATCTAATGTTTGCAACCACTAGATATCAGTTCAAACAATGGAATTTAAAGATGTTCTACTACTCTTTGAATCCTTTAAACACCTAGCATCATATCAAACCCTAATCCATGGATCCCATAACCCCAGCTAGTGGAATTAGCCACTCATGATTTGATGAACAAACTCACAAGTTGAATTCATAATGATAAGGATAACTTACAATTATATGGAACACAACAAGTAGTTTTTTCGCTGTAATCACCAGGTAGAAACCCAAAAATAGTTGATAAAAACAAGAAGAATAATTGATGTAAGAGAGCAATGTTACGAGCCTTCCTTGCCCAGGTTAATGTCGATAGATAATAACAGATCATCCTCATAGGTCTTTATATAGTCAAACCTAAATAAGGAAATAAAATTAATATTTAATATTTTCTGTGGGATAGGTGACGGCATTTTTGACGGTGCGTCATACGTATGACGGTGTGTGCAGTATGCCATCAAGGTTTCCAATTAATTACTATCTTCTGATCTTTTTGATGACAAATCTGATGACGTGTCAAATATGTGACAGTCCGTGAAAAATGTCATCACATGTTTATTGGGAATCAGCATAATCTACCTCAGTTGATGACCTATCCCATTATTGCCGACGCGTTCCAAACATCGCCACATTTTATCCTAATTTTTCAGGTTCTATCTAACTTGACGGCAACTTTGATAGTCTCTCATATGTTCTGACAGTGCATCAAAAAGGGCGTCAACTTCACTATAGCTCATTTGCACCAATTTTTAGCTGATTTCTTCTTCCTTTCTTTGGCTTTCTCCCTGATCACTTATGTCTGCATTACAACAGTAAAAGTAATCAAAAAAACAAAAGTTGCTTAAGACTTTGCAATTACTTTGGGTTAAAGGCCTTAAATGTGTTCACTATTGCGCACACATCACCTTTGTCTATTATTTCAGATAGAGGTACTCAGTTTACCTCTCACTTTGGAAATATTTTTAGAAGGGTCTTGGTACCCAAGTTCATCTTAGTGCATCATTTTATCCTCAGATAGATGGTCAGGTAGATAGGACCATTCAAACCTTAGAGTACATATTGAGAGCATGTGTCATTGATTTTAAAGGTAGTTGGGATGACCACTTACCCTTGATTGAGTTTCCTACAATAATAGCTATCACTCTAGTATTTAAATGGCTCTATTTGAGGCTTTTTATAGGAGGATATATAGATATCATATTGGTTAGTTTAAGGAAGGTGAGGATACTTTGATAGGACCAAATTAAGTGTTTGGTGCTACAGAGAAGTTCTATTGATTAGGGAGAGCTTGAAGACAGTCCAAAGCCATTAGAAATCTAATGCAGATGTAAGAAGGAGAGATCTTAAGCTTGATGTTGGTGACATAGTCTATTTGAAAATCTCTCCCATAAAGGGAGTGAAGAGATTTGGAAAGAAGGGGAAAATCAGTCCCCGTTAAGTTGGTCCTTATAAAATTTTGAGCTATTTTGGGAAGGTAGCTTATGAGCTAGAATTGCCAACATATTTAGCTTCAATTCATTTGGTGTTTCATGTTTCATTGTTAAGGAAATGTATTAGATATTCAATTGTTGTGGTTCCTTTAGAAAGCATAGATGTTCAGGATAGTCTTTCTTACGATGAAGCCCCAGTTGAGATCCTTAACGTCAAATTCATAGACTAAGGAACAAAGAAGTTCCCTTGGTTAAAGTTCAATGGCAGAATCAGTCAGTTGAGGGAGCAGCTTGGGAAGAAGAAGCAGATATGCACACTAAGTACGCACATCGTTTCTCTGAAAACTCAAGCTCAGCTTGAGGTACAGTTTTCATTAGATTGACTCTTTTTCATTCTCAGTTCAAGCTATTTAAATATCCTCATGTTATTACATGCATTTATGACATCAGTTTACTTCACGTATCTTGTTTCAAACTCAGTTATGTAATCATATTTCCAATCATGCATGTTCAATATGTGACCTCAGTTACTTTAGTTCAGTACACTAAGTCTAACCAGTCTCATTCGAGAACGAATATTCCTAAGGAAGAGATATTGTAATACCCTTTACTATTCACAGCTCAGTTCAGCTTCTAGTTGCATGCATAAGGGGCTTAAGGCCTGAAAATTTCACTAAGTGTTGGGGACTTAGTTATTTTTAAGGCTTCTAAACTTAGAGGGTTTTTAACTTGGTCTTCCCGACCCTGAGATTTTGGTTTTTGAAATAATTCATGTTCAGGGATGAAAGGAGCATGTCTCGAAGAAGTTTCAGATTTTTTGAATGGGGTTTGGATCATGTTTGGATCACGAAACTAGTGGGTTACCACAATAAGCCCACGACGTGGCATTAGTCCTGATGGAATGCAGAACACATCGCAGTGAGGGAAATGCACTACCATAATAAGATTGCGTCGCGTTAAGCTTGATTTGTCCAGTTATGAATTTAAATGTCAGAGGGGCAATTGGATTTTTCCCCCTCAATCCAATCATTCATAACACAGTTTAGGCATCAATTAGGGCATAATTTTGCCCTTCTTATCCAATTATGGTCTCATGAAAACCATTCCTTTTCCCCAAGAACGCTAATTCAATTCCTTTATCCCCAAATAATTAAGAATTCAAGTTCCCCAAGTTCAAGAACCTTCAAGAAAGCATCAATATTGGAATTTCTTTTTCTAGTTCAAAGTTTAAGGTAAGTGTTTCACCCATGGAGCCCAAAAATCCTCTTTTCAATTAAAGAATGGATTTTTCTATTATTATGGTATTTTATATTGCTTAAGATGGGTTTAAATTCATGTTTTCAAGGTGATTTTAACTTAATTCAGCCCATGTATGATTCCATGATAGATGTTGAATTCCTCATGCTATGAAGTTGAGTGTCCCATGCTTTATTCAAGTGAATTCCATGTGAAATCCACAAATTTATGACTTCGGTTATTTAATCATGTTGTTTACCCATATTTAAAACATTCTCATGTTTAAATTCATGATCCTCACATGTTTGATGGAATGTCTATGCTTATGGGTTTTAAACCATGATCCTTTACTACAGTTTTAAGCTTGTTATTTCATTTAGTGATCATTCAATGCTGGCAGATTATGAATTCCCGATACCTAAGTATTTTTAAATGAATTCAGATTATTTCAGTCATGATTCAGTTAAACCACGAATTCTATTATTTACTCAGTTGATGTAATCATGATGAGCATTATAAGTTACCCCTTGTATTTTATCCATGTCCTCATCTCATATACCAGTACATTCAAAGTGTTGGCCGCATACTATTCTTTGTGCTATGATGTCTTATATCATACGTTTGGAGGCTTAGTTTCCCAACCACAGTTAGACAGCTAATGCTACTCAGTAGTCATAGTGGTGAGTTCTCATCCATCGGGGACATATTATCTCTCATTCAGTACTTCAGTATATCATTATGTTTAGTCAGTTGGATTTAGTTTGTGGCTTATCCCATCAACTCCTCAGTCAGTTAGAGGCTTTTCAGATAATTAGATATTTTTCAGCTTATCAGTCTTTTCAGTGTTCCCATGTGTTTTAAATAGACAATTAGATTTTCAGTATTTTCATCAGACTTGTGGTTGAACCTTATTTCCAGTATTCAGATTAGTATTAAATTTAGCTAACTATCTTCCACACACATGTATTAGTAATATTTTATTTAGTGCTCACAGCAGGTACCAGCTCATGGGTTAGCTTGTTGTCATTTGTGACCGTAAGCACCATTGTCGCGACTAAAGGGTAGCTCGGGTCGTGACATTCACCTTTTCCATGGCCTGGCGAACCAAATCAGGGCCAAATAACATATTTTCACAACCTCAAACCACCTAATAGGAGACCTACACCACCTACCGTACAAGGCCTCAAATGGAGCCATCCCAATGTTAGAGTGATAAATATTGTTGTAAGCAACTTCTATAAGAGGTAAGTGGTCAACCCAACGGCCACCATAATCAAATACACATGCGTGAAACATAACTTCCAAGGCCTAAATTGTCCTTTCCACTTGCCCATCCATCTGCGGGTGGAAAGCAGTAATAAGGCTCACCTTGGTCCCCAAACCTCTATGAAAATATCACCAAAAGTGAGATGAGAACTGAGTACCTTGATCAGAAATGATAGAAATGGGTGCACCATGTAACTTCACTATATGTTGGATATACAACTTCACATAGTCCTCAGTAAAAAAATCTGTCCTCACTGGAAAGAAAGAGCGAACATAGTCATCCTATCCACGATGACCCGAATCAAATAAAATTGCTGACGAGACCGCAGAAGACCAATAAACAAATCCAAATTTATTTCTTATTTCCATACCAGCATATCAATCTCTTAAGTCTACCCACTGGGTCTCAAGTGCTCCACCTTCACTGACTGACACACCATCCCCTTAGCCATAAAATTAGCCATATCCCTCTTCATATTATTCCACCAATAAATCTCCTTGAGATCATGATACATTTTCATCGAACTAGGATGCACCGTATAACAGAGACTCATGATCTTTGGCCAAAATTCTTTCCCACAACCCATTAATATCGAGAACAAATAATCTAACTTGGTACCTCAAGATACCATCACCACCAATCTTGAAAACCATCATCTTTTGCCCACCCACATCATTCTTGGTTTGCATCAAGATAGGGTCCAACACTTGCTTCTTTTTTACCACAGCATCAAGAGATGACTTCACCACCTCTTAAACAATCACACCTCCATTTTCTGAATCCAAGAGACGAACTCCTAGATTAGCTAAACCTTGAATATCCTTCATAAAATCACATTTCTCCTCGTCCAAGTGAGATAAGCTTCCTATAGACAATCTGCTAAGAGCATCAGTAACTGCATTAGCTTCACCTGGGCGGTAGTAAAGACTCATGTCATAGTGCTTTAGCAACTCAAGTCACCTCCTTTTCTTGAGATTTATGTATTTTTGAGTGAACACATATTGCAGGCTTTTATGATCAGAACAGATGTCTACATGTACCCTATACAAATAATGTCGCTAGCTCTTAAATGCAAACACCACAGCTAACAATTCAAAATCATGAATCGAATAGTTTATCTCATGAACTTTCAGCTGCCTAGAAGCATATGAAACCACCTTGTCATGCTTCATCAACACACAATCCAGTACCACCTGTACACATCACAATAGACCACAAAACATCAATACCCTCAGGTAGAGTCAAGACCGGTGCTGAAGTCAACTTATCTTTCAACCTCTCAAAACTACCCTCACAAGCATCAGACCATAAGTACTTCACCTTCTTCTGAGTCAACTTAGTCAATTAGGCAACAATAGAAGACAAACTTTTCACAAACTTTCTATGATAACTGCTAACCCTAAGAAGCTCCGAATATCGATTGGAGTTGTGGGTCTAGGCCACTTCTTAACCACCACCACTTCTTGTGGATCAACCATGATCCATTCACTTGAAACAACATGACTCAGATAAGTCGTAGTATTTAACTAGAATGCACACTTTGAGAACTTTGCATGTAACCGCTGATTTTTCAAGGCTTGCAACAGAAGGTGGAGGTGATCAAAATAATCCGCATCACTCTTTGAATACACCAAAATATCATTAATAAAGACAATGATACAAAAATTTCTAGAAATTGATGAAAAAACAATTCATAAGATCCATAAATACCGCTAGGGCATTATTCAAACCAAAGGAAATCACCAAAAACTCAACATGACCATATCGGGTTCTTAAAGAAGTCTTTGGGATATTCGCCTCCCTAATTTTCAATTGATGGTACCCAGATCAAAGATTAGTCTTAGAAAAGTACTTAGCACCCTAAAGTTGATCAAAGATATCATCAATACTCAAAAGGGGATACTTGTTCTTCACGATCACCATATTTAATTGGAGGTAATTTATACATATTCGAAAGGAACCATCCCTCTTACGCACAAAGAGCACGAGAGCAACCTATGGAGACACACTAGGACCGATAAAATCCTTATCTAGAAAGACCTTTCAACTGCTCCTTGAGTTCCTTCAACTCAGCTGGAGCCATATTATAGGGAGGGATAGGAATTGGATGAGTGTCTGGAAGAAGATCAATCCAAAAATAAATTTCCCTATTGGGAGGAACACTAGGAAAAACATCAAGGAACACCTCAAGAAATTTACAGACCACGGGAACAGTCTGGAAAGAAGGACCTTCAGATCTAGAATCCTTAACATGAACTAAGTGATAAAGGCACTATTTAGAAACCAATTTTTGAGCTTTAAGATACGAAATGAACCTTCCCTTAGGTACTATGAAACTAACTTCCGCTCAATCACCATCTCATTAGGGAAATGGAAACAGACCTTTTATGTCCGACAATCCAGAGATGCATATCACGAGTGCAAGCAATCCATTTCTAAAATCATATCAAAGTATGACATGTCCAACTCAGACAGATCCACCAAGGTCTCCCTACCATTGAACGACATCACACAACCCGTATAGACCCTTCTAGCCATAATAGAGTCACCCATCAAGGTGGACACAGAGAAGGGATCCAGAATAAATGCAGAATCAAAACCAAAATAAATAGCCACGTAAGGGGGTAACATAAGAGAGGGTAGACCTAGGATAAAGTAGAAAATACACATCATGAGAGAAAATTTTGAGCATACTAGTAATAATATAGAGGGACGCCTCAGAATCTTGGCAGATGGAAAGAGCATACAGACGATTCTGACCAATGATGGAGCCAGAAGTAGAAGTAGAACCCTTTGGTATAGAAGCTGACGAAGTAGAAATAGGGATCTTATTTTCTCTAGAAATAACCGTAGAAGGATAATCCCTCTGCATATGAAATTCTGACCATATTTGAAACACGTGTTCCTCCCCTCTTCACAAATACCACTATGCACCTGGCCACAAAATCTACAATGAGGATATGACGGAGTGGACTGAGCCCTTCTATCCTGAGACTGGGCTCTTAGTGCTCTAAATTCACTACCATATTAAGATCAATGACTACCTAATGGATTTGGATAAGGATCACTAGCCTTAGAAAAGGAATCAGAATTGCCCTACTTCTTCTTAGACCACTTTCCACCATCCCTACCACACTGTTGCTGACCTCCACCCTAATCTAAGTAGCAAAACTTCTTACTCTACCTCTTACTTACATCCGCTTGCTTCTTTTTTTCCTCTTCAACTTGTTTCATATACACAACCAACCTGGAGATGACCATATCTTTGTTCAACAAGGCAGCCTTTCTCTCCAAGATCAACCTACTGGACAACCCAGAGGCAAACTTTCTCATTCTAACCCTCATGCTAGACACCAATTTTGGAGCATATCGGGATAGCTGGTGAAACTTTAAGGCATACTACTTCACTGTCATCCTGCTTTGCTTTAAGTTCATGAATTCCTCAACCCTTGCCTAACTCAACTCCTGTGGAAAAAAATGATCAGGAAAAGCACTGGAGAAGTCATCCCACAAAGCAGACTCAGTATTATCACCCCTAGACTGATCCTATTCCTCATACCACTGATACGACACATCCTTAAATTGATAGAAAGTAAACTCTATACCCTCCACATTTATATTATACATCACACGAAATAACTTTTCTATATTTTCCTCAGACGAGACAAATGACTTTCTGTGAGTATCAGATCTTCTAGGAGGCATGATCTGAAAAGCAAACATATGAGAATAAGAGGAGATTTTAAGACCTTATAATCTATAGCTCAAAAAAGAACAACAAGAAAAGGGAAAAATTCCTAAATTTCTCGAAGCCTCTCTATTATAAGTGTGGCACTCTACACACCCATAAAAGAGACTCTACTTGGAATGGTTTTATGGATACCTAATGACACCAAACCTAGGCTTTAATACTAACTTTATCATGACCCAAACCATGGCTTGGCTTTGATGGGTATCTCAAGTCCACCGTGGACCAGAGACCACCCTATTCACCTAACTGAATAACACAATATCCCCAACATCGAATGAATTTAACATAATATTATCGATGTTGGGGAAATTCATGGCCCCTTAGTTCAATTATACATTAGCTTAGGGAATTACACAACCCATAAGGTTTAATTCAAAAGTATTATGCTTTAATAACCTTTTGAAATATGCAATAATTCAAGAGTAGTCAATGTGCATATTTTTATACTCAAAACTAATTTCACAATATGGGGTTGAGGTTATAACCACTGCAATAGTCACAAGTTGGTGGTAATCACAATATCATAGTTTATTCACCATACCCATGTACCCCATAGGCTCAAAAACCATATTTAAAGAATGAACAATCATGTGTAAACCGTAGGAAAACAATGTTCAAAAGCAACATTCAAACCCTCAACTCATGTTTAAAACTAGTATCAATGCCATATGAACAACACTTTAAAACATATGTTTTTAACAAATTAGAAATTAGGGAAGAGTAACATGCCTGAAATGACAAGTTTCTCAGAAAGAACTCAACTCTTGAGCCCTTGGTTGACCTACTTCTTGGAAACCCTAAGTATTTTACTTAAGGAGATTTAGAGAGAATAAAGAGAGTCTTTCATGTGTTAAAGTATGGAAAGGATACCCTAATGGTGTTTTATGTACATGGGGTATAAGTGGTTAAAGTGGGAAATATCCATAATGCCCTCAACTTAAAAGCTAGAAAAGTGTCGCTTGTGACTACGGGTAATGCATCGACTCGTAACAACACGTTATGACTTATCACCATGAGTTGTAACCAAGACAGTATTAGTGGCACCCATACTATTGACCTCATGACTTACATCATATGAATTGTATTGTGACCCTACCACTCATAGGTTCCACGTCGTATCCAAGATAGAACCACTTGGGGCTTACACTGGTCACCCTACAATTTGCATCGAACGACTCATAATGAGTCATCAGGACTTATTGTGAGCCACTTATACTTAGAGTAGAACGTAGCCATACACACACTATTTAGGTTACGATTTGACTCTACTATCTCATAATGTATTTTTATGGCTCATGTCCCCAAGTTGTACTCAGGACAGCAACTTCGACACTATTTACTGGACACTTTATGACTAGGGTCATAGGACCTATCATAACGCTCTATGACTCATAGGGAAAGTGTAGTCAGGACAGTGAAGATAAAATTTCAAAAAATTTCAAAAAGCAAAATCCAGGGTATTACACTTTTATGGTCTGAATAAATATCATCATGAACTCCATATAAATAATGTCACCAAATCTTTAGAGCAAAAACCATAGCTAACAATTCCAAATAATGTATCAAATATTTCTTCTCATGCACCTTCAAATGCCTAAAAGCATAGGCAACCACCTTACCATGCTGCATCTATACCTAACCAGTCCCACACCGGACATATGATAATAAACAACAAAGCCACTGGTTCCCTCAGGTAGAGTAAAAACTGAAGTCAAAGTTAACTTATCTTTCAACTTCTCAAAACTACTTTCACAAGCATCGGATCATATAAACTTCACCTTTTACTGACTCAACTTAGTCAATGGGGTAGCAATAGAAGAGAAACTTTCGACAAACCTCCTATAATAATTGACTAAATCCAAGAAGCTACGAATATTGGTTGGAGTCGTGGGTCTAGGCTACTTCTTAACCACCGCGACTTTCTGTGGACCCACTATGATCCCTTCATTAGAAATAACATGTCCCAGAATGATCACAGAATTCAACCATAACTCACACTTCAAGAATATTGCATACAACTGTTGATCCTTAAGGGTCTACAACACTATTTAAAGGTAATCGGCATTATCTGCCTCACACTAGGAATACACCAAAATATCATAAATATACACAATTATGAACAAATCCAAGAACTAATGGAAGACCCGGTTCATAAAATACATGAATGTCGTTGGGCCATTAGTAAAACCAAAGGACATCACCAAAAACTCAAAATGACTATACCGGGTTTGGAAGGCAGTCTTAGGGATATCCACTTCTCTAATCTTCAAATAATGGTACCCAGACTGAAGATCAATCTTGGAAAAGTACTTATCACCCTGAAGATGGTCAAAGAGATAATCAATCGTAGGAAGCGAATACTTATTCTTTACAGTCACCTTATTCACTTAGTAGTAATCTATACACATCCGAAGGGACCCATCCTTCTTACACACGAGAAGAACTGAAGAACCCCACGAAGAAACATTAGGGTGGATAAAACCCCTATCTAGAAGATTTTTCAACTGCTCCTAAAGTTTTTTTAACTCAGTCAGAGCTATTCTGTAAGGAGGGATGGAGATATGATGAGTGTTCAATAGAAGATCAATCCTAAAATCAATTATTTTATCGAGAGGAAAACCAAAAAGATTATCAAGAAACACCTCAAGAAACTCACAAACATAGGGACCGATAGCAAAGAAGGGCCTTCGAATCTAGAATCCTTAACATGCACTAAATGGTAGAGACACCACTTGGAAACCAGTTTTTGCGCTATAAGATAAGAAATAAACCTTTCTTTATGTATTAAGGAACTACCTTCCCACTTAACCACCAGCTCATTCAAGAATTGGAAACTGACCCTTTGGGTCCAAAAATAAATAGAGGCATAGCACGAGTGTAATCAATCCATCCCCAGAATCATATCTAAGTCTAACATGTCTAATTGAATCAGGTCCACTAACGTCTCCCTACCATAAATAGATACCATACAACCCCTATAGACTTTTCTACCCATAATAGAGTCACGTACTAGGGTAGCCACAAAAAAGGGATCAGGAATACACTCGGGGTCAAAAATAAATAAATAGCCACATAAGGGATCACATAAGAGAGAGTAGATCCTATATCACACAGAAAATATGCATACGAGAGAAAAGTTGTAGCATACCAGTAACAACATCAGGAGATACCTCAAAATCATAACAAGTGACAAGAGCATATAGACTGTTCCAACTAGTTTTGGAGGTAGAAGTAGAACCTTTTTGCGTGGGAGCTGAAGAAGTAGCAACAGGAACCTTAGTTGTCCCCGTAGCAACATCGCCTGAAGGATAATTTCTTTGAATGTATCCAGGATGGCCACATCTGAAACACTTATTCCTCCTCTCATCACAAAATCCACGATACGCCAGACCACAAAAATGACAAAGGGGATAAGATGGAGCTGACTAAGCCTCACTGGCTTGAGACTAGGCACCCCTACCCTAAATCCACTATTTCTCTAAAAACAAGGATCACCAGATGACTTAGTATATGGAGCACTAGCCATAGAATATGAATAAGAAGTCCCCAACTTCTTCTTAGACCATTTCCTATCATCCTTGCCACTATTTTGCTGGCGACCACCCTACTCAGGAAATCAAGATCTCTTACTTTACCTCTCACCTATTTTGTCTTATTTCTTCTTTTCATCTTCCACCTTCTGTATATACACCACAAGCCTAGAGATATCCTTATCACTATTCGATAAGGCAGTCTTAAACTCCAACACTAAGTCTCAAGATAAACCCAAAGAAAATTTTCTCATCTTATCCCTCATATTAGATACTAGCTCAGGAGCATAATGGGACAACTGGTAAAACTTCAAGGCATACTCCTTCATAGATATCTTGCCTTGCTTCAAATTCATAAACTCCTTATCCTTTGCCTCTCTCAACACCTGTGGAAAGAAGCAATCTAGAAAGGCACTTGAGAAATCGTCCCATAATTCCAACTCTGCATCATCTCCCCTAGATTGATCCTACTCCTCATACCACTGATACGCCATATCTTTTAGCTGGTATACAGCGAATTCCACACCCTCAAAGTCAGAAGTATGCATCACATAGAAAATCTTATCTATCTCAACAATAAACCCTTGAGGATCTTCCTAAACCTTAGAACTAGTAAAGGTCAAAGAATTCAGTCTCATAAACTAGCCAACCCTGGTGGCCTCAAAATAACTCACAACAGCACCAACAGAACCCAACTGATATGATTAAGATGTCACCAACTGGGTCAGCAGATGAATGGAATGGCAGAACTCAAAATTGGTAATATCTCCTAGAGGTGATGGAGCAGGAGTGTTACCAACAAGAGAAGGATTAGTGGGGACCGATGAAACTCTACTTGGGCAATCAAAAGAAGCAAACCTAGAAAGAGTCTGAACTCCTTTAGTAGGACAAGCCACGTCAAAATTGTCCTCAAGTGGGACAGAGGAGTTTCCATAAACATCAAATCTTCTGAGAGACATGATCTAAAAAGCAAAGAAATGGAAACTAAAAGATATTTCAAGACCTTAGACTCTACATTCCGAAAGTAGATCACAAGAAAGGAAAATATACCTAAATTCCTCATAGCCTCTCCCTTATAAGTGTGGTGCTACACACCCATTATAGAATTTTTTTCTTGACACGTCTTTGTGACATTCAATGACACCAAACTTAGGCTTTGATCCCCACTTTATCATGAGCCCACCGAGGACCGGATATCACCCACTTTGCCTAACCACATAGAACATAGCACACCTAGCAGTGACTGAAATCCAAACATAAAAAAAGATAGAAAGATGATAAGAATCAAGAAAGACTAAGAGCATCAATATCAAAACACAATTATAGTAATATCCACAAAGCCTCTACAAATACAAAAAGAGAATCTAGGTCGAGATATACCCCCGACTCTGACAATGACAATGACAATGTTAATGATAATGTAAACTCTTCAATTCTAGTCTAAGATAGGAAGTTGATGAAATGATTAAGTCTTTCAGATAATGGAAGCTCACCACTTCACCACAACGACAGACGAATCGAGCTGATCTACCTAACACTACACAGAAAAAGTATAAGTATCTATGGAGCCTGCATCACATGGGGATATAGCATCCAGAGACGGTTGATGGATTAATCCCTAGTATGTAACTCAGGGGTAGAGAATAATATAATGTCATGATCCATATTTCAAAATCATTCAAATCCAATACATATAATCATATATATATACATACACATATTATGCTGGGATAGGGAACAAGTCTTAACATAAAGTAAATTATTATCCTGGACTATATAGCTCAACTGTTATAAAAGGCACCTATGGGCTATATGGGTTCAGGTTTCCCTATTGATTGGGACCCAGAATATGTTAGTCATCAAGAAAGACCTCAGGGAATTCATTCACTATCGGGACAAAATCCAAAGAAAGGCCATCTGTTAGAATCTTTAACCTGGACTAGATTATAGAGACATCCCTTGGATATTAATCTTTGAGCTCCAAGATATGATACAAATTTCCCCTTAGGAGCTAGGGAACCACCTTCCCACTCAATAATCGACCCATTAGGGAAATTAAAGACAATATTATAGGTCCAATAATCTAGAAAAACATAGCATGAGTGCAACTAATTCATCCCCAATATGACATCAAAATCCACTATATCTAATTCAAACAAATCTACCAAAGTTTCTTTACTACCAACAGATACCACACACACCCTATAGACTCTTTTAGATTCGCAAAGTCACCTAAGAGGGATAAATTAAAGTCCGAAACACACTCCAAACTAAAACCAAAATGTACAACAACAAATGAGATCACATAAGAGAGAAAGAGGACCCCAGATCAAGTAAATAATACACATCTTGGGAAAAGAGTTTCAATATACCATTCACGATATGAGGCGATGCCTTGGACTCCTATCGGGTAGAGAGAGCATAGAGATAGTTTTAACCAGTTTTGGAACTAGATGGTGCACCCTTTGGTTACTGAGCTGATGATAAAGCAACTGGAACCTTGATAGCCCCTAAAGAAACCTTACCAATGGGATAGTTTCTAAGCATATGCCCTGGATGGCCACAGTTGAAGCACCCATCCTTTCCTTCATCACAAAAACCTCAATGTAATCTACTATAAAACCTGTAGAGAGGATACGATGGAGCTGATTGGGCCCTACTAGCTTGAGATTAGGCACCCTGTGCCCTGAAGTTATCTCCACCATGGAAGCATCTATAACCTGACAGCTTTGGGTAGGGAGCACTATCCATCGAGTAAGACCCAGAATTGTCCTACTTCTTCTTGGGCCACTTACCACCATCCCTACCATTATACTGCTAGCCACCACCCTGCTCAAAGAATCTGAACTTTTTTCCCTGTCTCTCTCCCAACTCATCTTACTTCTTCTTCTCTTCCTCTACCTGCTATACATATACAAGCAACCTGGAGATATACATGTCCTTGATTAACAAGGCAACATTACTCTCAAGGATCAACTAATAAGATAATCTCAAAGCAAACTTTCTCATATGAGACACCTACTGCATAGCATACCAAGATATCTAGTGAAACTTTAAGCATACTCCTTGATTGACATCTTACCTTGCCTCAAATTAACAAAATCTTCTTTCTTTACTTCCCTCAACTCTTGAGGAAAGAAATGGTACAAAAATGCATTGAAAAATCCTTACACAGAGATGACTCAGCACCATCATCCCTTGACTATTCCTATTCTTCATACCATTGGTACACCACATCCTTTAGCTGGTAGGTGGAAAACTCTATTCCTTCTATATTCGTAGCATGCATAACTCAAAATCTTTTCCATTTCATCCAGAAAAACTTAAGTATCCTCCTCCACCTAAACAGTCGTAAAGGTCGGAGGGTTCAACCTCATAAACTACCCAACCCTTATGGCCTCAGAAGATGGAGTAACAGGAACACCACGCTTAGACTGAGTAGCTACCAACTATTCCAACATATGAATAGACTAACAGAACTCAACATTTGTTACTTCAGCCTTAGGAGTCTAAGAAAGACTAGATGGAACTGGTGAAACTCCAGAACAATCAAGAACTGGACCCCTAGATCGAGTATGGATCCCATGAGTAGTGCGTGTCCTATAAACATTGTCCTAAATTAGGATAGAGGAGTTTCCATGAGCTTCAAATCGTTAAGGAGGCATGATCTAAAAAGACAACAAACAAAAGTTAAAGAACATTTCAAGACTCAAACTTTATAGCTTGATAATAGAACACAAGAAAGAAAAACATTTCTAAATACCTTGTAGCGTCTCCCTTATCATGTGGCGTGCTACATACCCTTAAAAGAGACTCTACTCAACATGGATTTATAGACTCCCAAATGACCTAAACCTAGGGATCTGATACCAATCTGACATAACATGAACCAGGGCCTAGTCATGCCGAGTGCCTCAAGCCTAACCGGGGCCAGAGACCACCCCCTAATACCCAACCATAACCACCCTACACTCAATATAATGAAATCTGATTATATAAAATAACAAGATGGAACAATCATAAATTAAATACAGTCAAGTGATGTCAGCCCTACCAATTCCAATGCCAAGGCTGACACCAATATTGACGCCACTCACGTCAACCCAAAGTAGTCTAACAAAGCCTTTAGCCAAAATCAAAACATTATCTAGTCGATACGTGACCCCGACCATAGTCAAAAACCAAAGTCTAATAAATAACAAAGTATGTAGAGAAGTCTATAACATGAAATGGAGTCTTTCTAAGTATGGAAGCTTACCAGTTCAATCTAACACAAAGTTATCCCCGAATCTAAGTCACTAAGCAGGAGGAGTAGTATGGCCGATTCCTGCATCACGTGGGATACATCTCCCAAAGATGGGTCAGTGGATGAACACTAGCATGTACTCAGGAATAAGGATAAAATAATTTCATCATTAAAATCCAAAGTAAATAACCATATGCAATCACATACATATATACATATATATGATGATGGGAAAGAGAACCTGGATTAGTATACATTTAAATCTTTAACCTAGGCTATGTAGCTTAACCGTCCTAAAACCATCCATGGGCTATATGGTTCTAGTGTTACCCCTTGAACGGGCTTGAGTACGTGTAGTCGTACGAATTAGAGATATCATAGGGGTAGGGAATTACCGTGTACCCTTCTCCCTCTATGATACATATATATGAGTATAAACTTAAGGGATTTTTATGTACCCCACAAGTATATGGTCATCATAACCAACCCTCATGTTGGCAAGCAAGAGTTTCTAGCTTTCGTACATTAGACTCACACCTTCACGGTTAGCTATCACAACCCGCCACTATTGCCCAATTTAAAACCTTTAGCACATAACCAAACCACCAATTATATGTGTTAATTACTAAGGCATTATGTAGTGGTATCGTCATTCCGACTATAGCTTGTAAGCAATGTTATTAGGTAACACTTAGAGGATTTCCATGTACCCCAAATGATTACCAATTAAACCAAAACCATGGCCACCAAGGCCTTTCCAAATCATTTAAAACTATTTAAACCAGTTTATGTTCCATAACCATATTATGCAATGCAATAGTTTCAAAAAAAAGTCAAAATATGTGACAAAACCATTCTTATAGGTATTATAACAAACATGTTAAGGGCATATATTTCCAAAACCAAAACCAAGAACCAATTGACCATTCCCATGAATCCATATGTTCAATTCCATAATTTTAACATGAAAACCATAAGTAAAGCATAGGAAAACAATATCCAACCATTTAAAACCAAAACTACCAACATAAAATTAAAAACCAAATAATACCCATAATTAAACCATGCAGGCCATTCATTAAAAGATGAATTTAGTTGAACTAACAATAAGGGATGAGTAACATGCCTTAGATACCAAAGAGTATGGAGAAAAACCACCCTTGTAAACCCTGAATTGATTGTATTGAGGAAACCCTAGTCTTCCATGAACCAAGAGCCTTGAGAAAGATTTGGGAGTGTTTTTACTGTTTTTGATTAAGAACAATATGATAAATAAAGTCCAAATAGTTCTTTAAGTTGTGAAATCAAAAGGGTTTAAGAGGGGAAATATCCAGAATACCCCAAACTTAAACTATTAAATCACCAACGGAGAGTACGACTCTCACCTTTAACTTATACCCACAATATAAGTGTGGCACCCACCACTAGTACCCTAGAAAAAATTTTGGACATCGCCCTCTATCCATCATGAGACTATCCTTGAGTCATACCCATACCATACAACTAGTACCCTCAAACAGTATCCAAGATAAACTCAAAGGGTTTGGACACTAGAAAACATACAAATTGAACTATACCACTCGTACTATCTTTGTACGACCCTTATGATATCCATTCATACCTTAGATATATTGAAACATAGATCACACTAATTATCATATGACCAACACCCCCTAAACTGTACCCACATTATATGACTAGTAAGCTTAAGTCATATAATTTCCAGAGAGTTGAAAACTTAGGAAATTTCCAAGGATCAAAACCTAGGGTGTTTCACAGACCCTTTATGTTCCTCATTCATGTAGTCGTCATCACAGGTACCCTCTCGTATACACCTGGTATCTCAGGCATACTATCCTCACTGCACAGCCTCTGAATTATACAAGGGAAGAAAAGATTAGTTAACTCCCCAAATGCTGTGTCATGTAACTCATAGCAAAGAATAGCAACAAAATCAACATCATATTTGGCCATAAGGTAGGCAACTAATGCTTCTCCCTCCCATGTTAATGTATTATCTAAAGCAGTGGTATTAGTCCATATCTAATTATCAACCACCAAAACATAGCCTCCACTGAAAAGAGGCCTTCTTGATCACAGTTTACCCCTGGATCCATGGGATTATATCACCTAGCAGTGAAATATAACTGGCTATCCACTTATCCATATCGACTCTCTCACGTCGGTGTTCAGCCTTCCACATGATATGTCAATAACATGTGATCCTCAATCTGTGGTTGCACTCAGCTGTAGATGTAGTATCAATGTGATCTAGGCCGATGATAACTCTGCGTATAATCTCTATCGATATGTCAACTTTGTGTAACACCCCATAAAAGTTCTGCATGGATTAGCCTTTAATAGAGTGCTCTTAGACTTAAAAACTTGAAAATTTTCCTAAGTTCAAGTTAGAGTTATTTTAGCTGGCAATCTTTGGGATATAAATTTTCAATCTTTTCGACCTTCGTTTTTAGATTTTAAAGTTGTATTATGATTGGAAAAGCTAATAGTACATCTCGAATAAGTTTTGGAATTTTTTAGAACGCATAAGGCTGCATTTGGATTTCAAAACAGCAGCAAAATACATAGCCTGTTACCTAATTTTCAGCATTTCAGGGTCAACTTCAAATGATCATATGAACTGAGAGAGCTGCTACCTATCAAATGAAAGATCTTTGAGTGATCTTTCCAATACAACTAGTTTTATCCAAATCTAACATCTGAGTAAGAAGTTATACCCATTTTACTTCAGCCTATCAGTTTGTCAACTGAGGGACAGTTTCGACTTTGTTTATTTTCTTAGGGGAATTTTAGTCATTTCACCTCACCCAAATTTCATCTATAACACCAGAATTAGCCCCCAATTCATCAAAATATAATCTTTTTCTCAAATTTTCTCTCAAGAAAACCCCTTAGGGTTTCAAATAAAAATTCCAAATAACTCAAGATTCAACCGTGGGTTTTGGAAGATAATTAGAGATTTGGAATCCCCACATTGTAGGCTTCAAGGATCACCCCTTAATTTTTTAAATAGAGGTACGCGGGGTTTTCTTAAAATCTCATGGGCATAGAAATCATGTTTTAAGAATGGAGTTTTCAAATTTATGTACATACTCATGTTTTAGAAGCTTTAATGATATTGTTTTGGCCTTTTGGCTTTTCCCCAGAGTGATTTGAAAATTATATGTATATATGTGTATGTGTTTAAGTCTTGAAATATGAATTGAGAGCATGATATATATGAAATCCCTCTCTTGATGCAATTTTTCCATCTTTCCCATGATATGAATTATTTTGAAATACATCTTGAAAAGCATGTTATGAAAAGTCTTAAATAGTGATTTTGATTATGATTTTTGCTTTCAAAAGAGAGAGGATTATTTATGTTTTGAATGTTGAATATACATATAATGAAAGAGTGTATGGTTTTTCCAAGAGCACATGACCACCATATGTTTGATGAAAATTTTTGCATGGTTTTGACTTGAGTTTGGGAACATGAAATCTTTTATGCAAATTATATGTTTGGGTGGTCTAAAACTACATTTTTATGAAAAATCATGCTTATGACATTATGGCTTAGAAATAGGTCTTGCAAGTCTTGGTGTGACGACACCAATTCAGATTTTGCCATGATAATTCAGAACAGATTTAATGCATGTTTGAAATCAAACTTTCTAGATGTTGAAATTAGAAACATGCATGATTCAAAATAGGATAAAAATTGGGCATAAAGAGAGATTAGGTGGTTCCCCAAAGAAGGCATGAGTTTAGACAAATCATTGCTCAAAACCGTGATTTGCCGATCTGGATTCATATATTACGCTGGCCTAGATCCCTGTGGCGTATCAGATTCAGGAACTCCAACCCTTGCGGCACACTCGGGGTTGGAGGCTTCCCCGCCGAGTCAATGGCGGATTCCATATCGCCCGTAGAATATCAAACTTGTAGGGGAGACTACCTAACTCAGAAGTAATACACAAATCAAAATTTGAAAGTTATAGACAAGTTATATGTTTTCAGAAAGTGCCCATATGTTTTCAGAAGCTATTTTATACATGATGTGTTGATGAAAATTGCTCTCATCTATTATATATATGTTCAAATACTTTATTTTGGATTGCTTCACATGCCAGTACATTTGTGCTGACCCCCCCCCCCCTCCTTTCAGGTTTTGAGACACAATCTAAGGGTCCAGATAAATAGTAGATAGTTCAGATCACAGAGCAGATTGTGGAAGGGTGAGCCTTCTATATTCCAGAAGGCCTGTTTACTTTCAGATATTTATTTTTAGTCATGTTTTGGTCTACTGGGGGGCTTGTCCCAGTTTTCAGAAAGTTTTGTTTAGTTCATAGTAGAGATTTCGCAGACTGAGTCAGACATTATTTTTATCCAGATATATTTTGGATTTCAATTTTTCAGTATTATGATCACACTCAGACTGACCATGTTTTTGTATTAGATTTCTATTTCCGCATTATCTTTTATAATATGAATGTTGTGCATGATTACCAGATAGACAGAGGGCATCCTAGGCCTTCACGATTCAAGAATGCTCGTCATGGCTAGGGCCCTGGTTTGGGTCGTGAAACTCTGACTCCTCTAACCAGTGTATGCTCAAGTTGTGGCTGCCTAGCAAATCTGATCAATTCTGGATGATGGTGCATAGAAAGGACTATGGTAGCTCTGTGGGATACATAAAATTCCCATACCATAGTCGGGCTATAAGAACTGAGTGGCCTAGTCATCCACTCTAGTTGATATCTATCAAATGCTACCCACAGCTGTGGTACTCGATCTAGTCTCGATAGGTCAATCCGGAGCTCCTCATAAATACACATCATAGGCCTGCCTAGCTCCCAAACATGACTTTCCAACTCAAATATATTTCACATCCCTTCCACACACCACCTCGAAGGTCTCTTCTTGGGAGGTGCCTCAGAGGTATGTGTAGGTGTAGGGCTCTGCTGTACTGATGCATCATGGGAAGGCTGCTTGGTACCCTCATCAGACTGGGGTACCTCTGTCGACTGTACATGAGTAGCGTCACACTTCTCATATAGGGGCACCATGGATAACTGCTCCTACTCAATCTCATTAGATGAATCCTAGGACCCCTCCTCAGATTGGGGGTCCTGAGCAGCAATCTATGGAGTAGACTCAAACTCTATCTCCTTATTATCATCATCATCTTCGGGTTAGGGAGTATATGGAGGTGATATACTAAATAAATTTATTCTCGGTTGAGCTGCAGCTGACTAAGTAGCCTAGCGAGACTGTTCTCTTATGATTTTGTGTGTCGCTGCAACTGCAGCGTCTATACGACACTACCTCGGGTACTCCTCCACTAAACTACTAGGCTTGAGAGACTATTCCCATCTCCTCGAAGTATCGAAATTCATATTATTCACTACTTTAGGTTCCATATGTACCTTAAAAACTAGTTGTTAGTTTCCAACAAAAGTGAGGGATAGCAAAAGTTGAAGAAAAACTCAAAATTCAAGAAGTTCAAATTTTTGCTCAATTCTCACACCCTTAAGACCTATTTGAGATTCCAACAAATCCAATGGACACACACTTATCATAAATCACAATTTTCAAAGAAACAAACATGCTCAACTATTGGTATTACTTTCATTCATTCAAGTTCAACTTCTGATTGGGGCCTAACTTTAGATTTTTATTCAATACAAGGCCCTACATTATATTTTAGGCTATTTCAAGGATCCTATATACAAGCATGATAGTATCTATATATTTTTCAATGGAATACATATATCAACTTGTTTAAACAATAGATAGACCAATATATAACCATTAGGAACCGAGAAAGCTACCTTTTATATGAAGAACCGGAAGAGAATAGTGAAAAGATCAAGAAAACCAAAGTTGGAACGTGTTTTTAGCGTGTTGGAACAATTTGGTATCGCAAACAAGTGTCAATTTAGCCTTTACATAAGTGTGGAGTTACTTTGTGCTTTAAGTCAGAAATTTGAATTCAAAGAGAAAAGTGAAGTTATGAGGATTTGAATGAGTTAGAATGAGGGTAAGAATGCTTTTATATAGGTGGTGTGCTATTTTAGGTCATATTTAAGTGTTGTTGGGCCTAAAATTTTAATTAAAAGGTGGGCCTAAAATTTGACCTAGCTGCAGCTTATACCTGTGGCCACTACCCATGGTCGGGCTTTGGGCGCAGGTACCACCTGCGGCCAGCAGGTGCTAGACGCAGGTCCCGGACCAAAAATTTTGGCCCACTTTTATGCAACCTGGACTTGGAGTTTTAATATTTTTCCAGAGACTTATGGTCCCGCAACCTAAGATCTAGGTCCCAAAAGTAAAATTTGATGCCAAAGTCCATAACATACCATTTTTTATCCTAAAAATTTCAACTTTTTAACTTATTCCTCAACTTACCGTGTGGGACTTGTGACAATGATGGTTTGATCACATACCTCTCTTACCTAGAAATCAATGAATGTAGCAATTTTACCCTATTCCGGGTAAGTACGTGAGCTAAAAACTTACAAAAAGACAAAAACAACAAAAACGTGAACACAAAAAAAAATAGTTTGCCTCCCACTCAGCTCTTGATTTAATGTCATGGAATGACTTAGGTATGTTGGTTACTTAGACTTCACCAACAAGTCCATAGGTTTCCTCCCATGCAGCGCTTGGTTTAATGTCGCGGCACGACATGGGTATCTTGACTACTTAGAATTCATCAAGATACTTATAGGAATACCGTCCAGGGTCATCAATGCAATTTATCACCGACACTACCCTCATGTCGGTAGGCTACTTCATTGACTTTCAAAAGTTGAATGCAGCCTCCTCACCGTTGACTCTGAATTTCAGCTTGCCATTCTCTATGTCAACCATAGCTTTTCTTGTGGCCATAAATGGTCTTCCCAATATAATGGACATCTCAGTGTCAACCTCATATTACAGGATGACAAAGTTTGCCAAAAATATAAAATTATGCACCCTCATAATAAGATCAAAAGATATTCCCACAGGCTTTTTCGATGTACAATCGGCCATCAATAGCCTAATCGAAGTCGGTTCCAGAGAGTTCAAGCCTAATTTCTTGAATATGACTAGTAACATCAAATTAATGTTGGTCCCTAAATAATATAAGGTTGTGGAAAATCGGTATGACCCAATAGTGCATGGTATAATGAATACACCAGGATCACCTTTTTTTTTGCCAAAGACCTAGTCATGACTGCACTGCAGTAGTGTATACCATTAACATCCTTAAATATCGCTCCTTTATTCCTTGTGACCAACTGTTTCATAAACCTGATGTAGACATCTTCTCCAATGCCTCTAGAAGAGGTATGTTCAAGCTCAATTCTTTCAACATATTAATTAATTGCTTAAACTTACCTTTCTTTTTCTTCTACCTCACTATCTGGGGAAAATGTGGTGGAGGTCTTAGAATTTGTCTAATTTCTAGCTAAATGACCGGACCCTTACCTTTATCACCTGTTACCTTGTCAGACTCAATAGCGGGTGTCTCATCATCAATATATTGTACAGCAGGTCGTGGGGGATCCATATTAGTGATGCCACTCCTAGTGGTAATAGCAAGTATGTAACCAGCATTTTTAGGATTTTGCATTATGTTGCTCAGAAAGGTACCTGTATTCCTCTGGTTCAGAGTTGTTGGCATCTAGCCGAACTAGTGCTCCAACTACTTGATAGAAGTGGCTTGTGACTCGACCTTCTGAGTCAATCCTGAAATATCGGCCTTAACCTCCTTAAGGATGATCTCTTGATTTTCTTGACCCTTTACCAGCTTAGCTAGCATCTCTTCCATTCTTGATTTTGCATCTCGTCTTCTAGATGGAATGTATCTATCTCCCTTTTCTCTGTAGTCATCTTTTTTCTTCCAGTCACCATCTCTCTCTCTACTATGGTCTTTGTGTCTATCATAATAGTAAAGACCTTGGTTACCTTTCCCTTGGGCGCGAAAACCCGCCAACTGACGATCCTAAAATTTGCTTCCTCTTCTAATTTTGACTCATACGCTTTGAAAACTGACCTCATGATGCTATTGCATTTACCTTCTCTAAAGTTATTTTTGCAAGCTTCTTTGTGATTACCCTAAGATCAATCCTTAACAACATAATTTCTTGCGCTATTGTGTCATCAACTGTTTTTTGGTCGTAGAAGGCACCAATAGCATAAGTGTTAGATCCTCTCTCAGCCTCCCAAGTTTGCCACCCTTGGTTAGTGAGAGAGATCTAATCTAACATATCTAAAGCTGTCTCCCAACGTAGTCTTATAAAATCTACTCTAGATATGGTGTCTTTCATGGCTCTAGAGCTGATGGTCAAGGCTTTATAGAATTTCTCTAATAAGTTTGTCCCTAAAAACCGATGATTGGGCACTATGATCAGTTTCTTATTGAATCTGAACCATGCCTCATACATAAACTTTGACTATAGTTTCCTAAAGTTATAAATCATATCCTTAATCTGCAATATCCTTGATGGAGGGAAAAACCTGTTCAAGAATTATTTGCACAACTTATTCCATGTAGTGATAGAGCCTCATGGCAATTCCCCTAACCATAAGGGGAAAAGCCTCAGTCTAAGTGCTTCCTAATTTACCTCTGGATTTGTATATGACCTATAGATCCCGAGAAAATTAGTAAGGTGCAGGTTTGCATCATCTGTAGGTAGATTTGCAAAAATACCCTTCAGATTCAAAAGCTGGATCATTGTGCTGGTGATATCAAACTTGATGTCTGGGGGCAAAACAGGAGGAACTATGGCTCCAGTCTCTGTCGGCTCAACATATCCCAAGTCTTCTTCATGATCTATATATGGTTGCACATACTGATATGCTAGATTACTTGAACACGAGAACCGCTAGCTCTGTTCTGGTTTTCACCAAGTGTTGTTCGATGGTCTGTTGTTTGTCTCTGCTCAGCTAGCTCCACCTCTCTAGATACCCTCTGAGTTTCTTATATTCCTTACTCTCCGCTTTAACTTGAGCTAATAGCTCACCATTCTGACGATCAATAATATCTTGTACCTCTTCGATAGTAGGTGGAGGTACAATATCAAGAACCCCTTCAAGAGGTTCATCACTTTTATGCTCAAACATCCTACCAGATGTTTGTAGGATTCTCTCTGGATTCAGATTCAGTGTGAGTAAATGGAGTTCCTATACTCCGTGTGCTAGGCATAAATCGGCGTATCCCCAACTAAGAATAAAAAAACCCAAAAACTGTAACAACTTCAAATCATAAATCAACACGTGTTCCCCGATAATGGCGCCAAAATTTTGATTGACGTCCAAATAACACCTCCTATTAGATGATGATATGATTGTTGTCAAAATATAGTAACCCAACAGAGGTTGGGATCGAAGCCCAAGGAAACACGTGGCTTTGCAGATCTCAGCAGGTGTAGTCAACTGGCAGAACAAGAAAAGTAAATGGGGGGTTTTGATATAGTAATCTCGAGCAAGTAACTCTACTAACTTCAGTTGTAATTAGTGTAGGTGAACACTAGTATTGTGTTCCTCCAGACTTCTCAACTCCGTAGGATTATCGTGCTTCGCTGAACCAACCATATACTTTGCATGCAGAATCAATGAGTTATGTACCTTCTGCAATCTTTTGGATGAGTAGAAGGATTTCACCCTTTACCTTTTGAGTTTTAGGATGTCGCGTTACTAACCCTTATCTTGATCCCATTTAACTATTACCTTTTGAGTCTCTAGTTATTAGATGAAACCTAACCATCTTACTAAGATAGAACACAGAAGCATGGATCAATAGTTAAACTCCAAATTATTGCTATATTTATCTTTTCCTAGTCACTAATCTCTTTTGGAGTAAGCAGCAATATCTAGGCGGGATACTAATGTGTGCACCCATTAAGAAAATGATCATAACAAAGATAAACCAATACATGCATGGGTATCAGCTCAGAACAAGGAAATCACTTCAGGTTTCCACAACCCTAGCTATGGGTTTTAGTCTCTCATGCTTGTGAAGAAATCAATAACATTCATATCCAAAAGCATAGATGAAATCACAATGATAAGAAGTAATAAAACCCACAACCGTAACTGAATTAATGAACCAAAGTCAATACAAGAAAATCCTAAGATCAAAATTGGATCTTGGAATAAAAATATGTTTGTGAACATCAAAAGTGTGTAACTCCAACTAAAAAGTACACAAAGGATATTTATAATACATGAGAAAATCCTAAAACCAAAGCCCGAATGAAATAGAAGAAAATTGGGTCAGTGGCTACATATGGTTTGTACCCACGGTCTGTGGCGGACGCAGGTAATACTTATAGTCCTAACACTGGGCACAGGTACAAACCGCATATACCAGGAGCAAAAATCCTACAAGTTCAGCTCTCTGAATTTTGGACTTTTGGCACTTACTTTACCTACATGCGGTCTGTAGGTCCTACATGCGGCCACATGTTGACTTGGTAAGTGTCGGGAGTCATCTTTTCAGCTCTTCTTTGATTTTCGAAAATTCTTTGATCACGAACAAGATGAAAAACATCCTGAATGTCCATAATTTCTCCAAAAATGTCTTTTTCACCTTTTTCACGAACTTATCAACTAAAACATGATTTCCTGCAAAACATACCTAAAAGGCATCATATCTAACAAAATAACCTCAGAAACTTGCATTTTTTCCTCTTTTTATGCATCGAAAGTACTATATTTCTATAGCACATCAACCCACACTTCACGGCTTCGCTACATAACCCCCATCAAGCCCAATTTAAAAAAAGATTAACATAACCCATTGATTAACTAATGAACCAACCGTTAAGGCACTCCATGGGTATCGTCATACCCTTACACTTGCAAGCTTATCTCTATGTTATAACAATCACATTAACATGGGGGAATTCCTCAACCTCCTTTTTTTATTAAATTAAAACATGGCCAAGTGACAATTTCACAATTCAAAGCCATTTACATAAGCCGGTAGCGTGAACATAACCATTCAAAATCAATTTCAACTTTCAAAACACCAATTTGGGGAAAACCATGGCCCCTTAGTTTATTCACCATTTTCATGCACCCCACACGTTCAAAATCATTAATAAAGCATAAATAATGCATAATAAATCATGAGAAAACAATTAAAGAATCAACCATGTCAAAACCCTCAACCACATCAAAAGCCCACATTCAAAACCATCCAATTAAACGATTTAAATACATTATTTTCATAAAGTAATAATTGGGGAAGAGAAGCATGCCTGAAATACCAAAATTTATGGAGAGAAATCAACCCTTGAGCCCTTAGATGACCAACTTCTTGGAAATTCTAAGCATCTTGACCTTGGAGATTTTAGAGATAATAAAGTATGTTTTGATTGTATTATGAAATGAGAAATAACCCCCTTGAGTGCTTTATGGACGTAGGGTCTGAGTAAGGAAAAAGAAAAATTGACCAGAACGCCCTTAATGAAAAGAATGAAAATTGACCGCCTAGTCACTATGGGTGACCTTATGACTCGCATGGTCACCTTATGACTCATAAGGTCCCACTTGTAGTCTGGACAGTGTCCACGATTACTAATATTGACTTAGCTATGAGTCATACTATGCGAATCGTACTCAGTCATTATAACTCGCATGGTTCAGTTGTTATCAAAGCAGAAACAATTGCGAATCACACTGGTTAGGCTACGGAAGACACCATAAAATCATTTTGAGTCTTTAGGACTCGTTAGGATCCACTCGTAATCAGGACAGAAAACTTAGTCATACACATTGGTCAGGCTACGAATAGGGACCTACGACCCGTAATGACTCGTTATGACTCGTAAGGGGTCTCGTAGTCTGTCCTGTGAGGATAAAATTTCAAAAAAATTTAAGGACCAAAAATCCAAGGTGTTGAAGTTAACTAGGCAATGTATATGTCATCTTAAATCAATTATTCTTTGGAAAAAATTACAAGATCACCTATTGTGAATCGTTCGTCTGCATCGTCCACAACAGTTTGTGCTTGATGACAGAGTTTCGCTTGATTTCTTCCGTCTCCCTTTTTTTGGCCTTCAAGGTGGTATTCTATATTTTGGTGGTAATACTTCTTCCTCATCTACACGTTTAGGCATATGTCAATTCCTCTTATCTGGCATTGAAATAATTGAAAGTTCATATGCATTCACCAAAGTGCTTGGCTTATAGTACTCAAAGAAGTATGGGCCAAATCATCAACGTTTTTACTCTTTAGGACTTTGATTCCGTGAGGACAATGTATCTGATCAAGTTGAAAACTTTCACTGTTGCATGATTTCCTTTCGAGATCGACAATGTATCTTCTTCCAGATTCATATATAGAGTATATATGGTTCGAGGAAACCTTAACCTGATGAACATTCAAACAACGTTACATTTGATAAAATAATGAAATACAAAATTATTTAAAATTTTAAAATAAATAAAATATAACAAATAAAAACTAAAAATATACATTTAAATTTTAAACATATCGTCATCCAAGAAGCTTTCACACCTTTAAGAGTTAGTATTTCCTCAAACCTCTTTCCTAATGTCGTATTTGTATATGATGGCATTCCCTATTTGTACAGTTCCAAGAACTAAATAAAATTCTTGCTTCCTCTAGAAAACCTAATATAGGCAATTCTCGGGCTTCTACCAAATACCCATTTGTGTATTCGGCAATATTAAAAGTCATCATTCGACCTCTGTTTATAGGTGAATGTGATATGGTTCACTTTTCATAACCAGCTTCATCTAGGTAATTTTTTCACTCTTTGATCCACCTAACCAACCTTTATCATAAGGTAATAAAAATTCTCTTTTCTATAAGCCTTCGTCATGGAATAATATAAGTCACTAAAAATGATTTTGCTCTTACGAAAGTAACTGCAAATATTCTTTCAAAGATGTCAAATGCATGCAAGATGTGGGATATTAAGAAACACAATACTTACACTTTTGATAATGCTTTCATTCCGATCTGATACAACACAAATGTTGTCCACTTCTCCAAATGCAGTTCTAAACTGTTCGAAGAATCAATATACATCTATCTAAGTAAGTGGCAATATATATCCTACGTTATGTAAAATGAATATTAATATACATCTATCTAAATGTATAAGTAACCTATGTACAAAAATCATGAATATAGTATGTTTTATGTGAATATATCATTAAACAAATAAAAAATACTAATACCAGCACCATTCAGTGTGCTCGCCGAAAGAAAAGTTTCTTTATATGATCCACTCAAATAAGCACGTCAACAACTACAATAGCTCTGCAAAACTCACGTATACATATGTACATAAATATACATATGTATATATTTCTAAATCATATACATAAATATACTTGTATATACATAACCATTGAAAGAAGGCAAATAAAAAACACATATACATATGTATAATGTACATGGTTTACGAAAAAAGGATAAAAACTACACAATTCAATTAATCATAAAATATAAAAGTACTAGCAACAATACCTCTTTTTGTCAGAACGTTTAGCTCTGAAATTAAATCCATGAGTTAACGCATATTTAGCCATTACTGATACAACAATTTATCCTTATACAACTATTTCACCTTCACTTCAATATTCTTGATATCACAGATTAAGTTTTCAACTTCAAACTCAGGCACGTACAATGAGTATTGATTTTGTGACTCAACAATAGAAAGAGCAAACACATCCGTTTTCATCCCTTCGACACAAACGGCACCTCCAATTTCTCCATCAAACTCTATATCCTCTGTACATTTATCCATCGTTGTTATACACAACGGATACATGACAAAATCAGGAAGAGTTTTCTTCAACTCAACATAAAGCTTAACACCATTGTCATTCTTAATAAAAAAAATGGTGATACATTACCTTCAACAATGTAAAGGATATCAATTTTTTTCGAGATTCATCAATGTCTAATTCAGCAGCAATTGTCGAAATCAATCTCAAAAAAGAAATTATTTCTGCAACAACAATTTCTTCACTTTTGTATCCTTCATATTATATTTCAGATTTCCATTCACCTGAATGCCTAAACATAATTGCAATATTCATCTTCTCAAAGTTTTATTTTCAAAAAAAATGAAAAACAGCTTTTGCGAGAAATCGAAAACAGAGCTTGAACCGTTTGAATTGTGTTTTCTTGATCTTATTAGTTAAATTTATGTTTCAAATTTTGAATTAGAATAGTTGTTACGAAATTAAAGAGATTCAGTAATCTAATTTTAAAAAACGTTGCGTTAATTGTGTCCCATAATAAAGGAATATGTGTTATTTTCCTTTAACGCTATCATATTTAATCAATATACATAATTATCAATAGAGAGAAATTTTAATTAGAAAAAAGGGAGAAAAGATAATTATATTTCAAATTGGTGGAATTTATATTATTTATACAATAATTAATCCATCCTAATTTAAAACCCACTTTCCGACCCATTACCTTCCAGCCCAATCCCAATCCGAATTGAAGCTTCTAATGAACATTAGAATCATGGAACGACAGAATGATGCAAATGGCATCGATGAACCATGCCTATCTGAAGGCATTTTAACCCTATAAACATGTCTCTTTGCTGTATGACCTACCGAAATCTGAAAATTTATGTGGAAAGATCTATTTTTTTTAGCGGAGCCATTCTAATTCTGGTTGAAATGGCTAGCGGCAATTCTGAGGATCTTGCAACTGTCAGAATGGCTGAAAATACTCTGGAGAATCTAGAAAAGAGTGAGATAAATGTTGTTGCACCTTCCAGAGGCTTCAATTTGGATTAGACCGGGTTGAGAGGTAATGGGTCGGACAGTGAGTTTTAAATTAGGGTGAATTAATTATTTGGGGATAAAATAAATAAAAACGAATAAATAGCTAGGATTACAACACGTGGCACACCGTTAATGAAAAGAATATATATATACCAAATCGTTAACAGCAGGGTATATTTGTACCGAAGTAGGACAAAGAATATATACTATCATTTATCAAAATTCGAAGGTATATTTATACCTTTTCCGTTTTCAAAATGGCAAAAATATAGATGGTCTATGTTCGCATCACTTTTTGAATTCTTAAACCAGCATTACTATTGCAGTAGTGTCAAATTCACGACAACACCTGGTTTTCTGCAAAAGGGCAGGACCCCCTCAAGGAAAACAACAATATTCCAATTTATAATTCCGACAATAGAAAATGTTAACTTCACATTAGAAGATACTTCTACTGGAAAATAACATCAGTAAAGGGAGTTGTCGAAGACCCAGGGCTCGTGCAAGAAAAGTTCACGACCATTCATTTGCACTGCCCCTGCAGCTATATCTTCTGCACGTTTTCTTGCGACTTCAGCCTTTATAGCAGATGCATCATCGTCCTGATAATGATATCAACTCTGTCACGACTCATGAGGACTATAACATTTTCAAGCATGGAATATGCATAAGATATACTACAGCACGTTTTGTTTGGAGAAAAAAAGAAAAACCACTTGCAACAAAGCTTGAAAATCTATAGAAATTCATGATCAGCAATTATAGGAACATAAGATCTAAAAGTGGAAATCTGAATAACAAATGAAGTCAATAAACAATAGCAAACTTACATAAATCTATTACTCTCGTTGTCCAACAATACTTGTCCACTATACTAAAAATACATGTCCAACAATACTTGTCTAGTTTGAAAAATCAGTAAATAATTCACCCTTTTCTACCCATTTACCCTAGGTATTAAATACTATTCATCACTTAATACATTTTCCAAGACATTAAATTTATTATATTCAAAGGGTGATATACTATTTTGATGAATTTCCTCCACACTTGATTATTTGTGTGTTTTGAATTCCTACAAAGGTGATATTGTGAATGCTAGATCCAAAAAAAGGGCAACTTTTGCCAAGTGGTAAGTTTTGCTTGACGAAAATGAATGAGTACTTGTACGAATATTTTGAACATAAACCACATTTACTAGTATATTCTTTGGAAATGACCACCTAAAACACTTATAAGGAATCGGCAATGACAATTGCTTGAACAAGAGTATGTTCAGATGGACTTACTTTCACTGTTTCGAAACCAAAATAGCTTTTAAGCACTTTTGCAGTGTTTGGGTAAAATTAAAAAGTGTTTAAAAGCACTTGTTTTTAAGCCAAAATGATTAAAAAAGTATAATACTAAAAATAAGTCAAAAGTCAATCCAACCAGGCTCTAAGGGATGCAACAAATTAAAGAGCGTAAGAAAGTAATGAGAACTTGCGAGAACATACATTAGTGAGTGCAAGCATCCTCATTCCAATTTTTGAGCAGAAATTTAAAATCCTCAAATTTCCAACCTTTTACTTCCTAAGGAACTTCCTTTTTTTAGGTAATTAACAATGGCATAGTTAAATGTTTGAAGATTTTAACAAGGTGAAAGAGCGTTTCTCCTAAAAAGGAGGTGAAAAGTTGCAACTTCCTAGTAGTTTTTACTTCATATATTTCGGTTAATTATAGATATTTCAATCTTTTTGAAATAGCTTTTCTTTGTGCTTTACAGTTATATGTTTTTCCATTACAACTTATTTTATTTTTTTCTTCATTAGCGCTTTCTTCGATAAATCCAATGCTTTAATTTTTCTTTGTGCTTAAAGGTCCAATAAACTTTAGGACCTTTCTATGCTTTTTGGGTTTTACAACAATAACGGTGAACCGGAAAGGTTAACTAAATGCAGGAAGATTAATCAATGCAAGATCAAAGACGTCTAATAGAGGCGAAGCGGAAAGAGAATGCAACGTTCTTCCACCAAGTGGCTAAGGCAAGTAACAGAGCCAACAACATAGATAGACCGAGGCTGGAGAAATGATAAGAGGAACGAGACAGGATCAAAAAGATATAATGAATTTCGACGAAAGTCTTTATGTTGAAAGGAAAGATTGGAGACTAGAGTATGTTAATGAGAACATCCCCACAATGTCTTAGGAGGAGAATATTTGGTTCGAAAAACCCTTTGAAGAAGAATAACAACTAATAATCAAAAGTTGTATTTTGGAAAAGAGCTTAAATGTTTCTCAGTACACCTCTGATTCCAAAGGAAGAAACTGCTGCCTAAGAAGATGAAAGTAGTCATGAAAAAAATGATTTCATACTCTAGATGGCCGTTAATAAAGAAAGGAATTTTCTTTTTTTGACAATTAGAAAGGAAATTTTTTAATCAGATTAAAGAAAGGCAAATTGCTGCTACTTGAAGAAAACAAGTCCCTGATGAGAGGATCAAGCAAAACTTACCTAACATAGTCTTTATAGTGGTTACGGAGAAAGCTTGTGGCCATGTAAACTGGTTCTGACTTTTTTGAGGAGACAAACGGAATTTGATGAGAAATGCATCAGTTGGGTCTCTACTTTATTACAAAATATTAATTTCTCTATTATAATAAGTGAAAAATCTATTGTCTTCTTCCAAGGAGCCTAGACAGGTGATCAACTCCCTCTGTTCCTTTTTATTTTAGTACTTCCATATGGACCAAGAGAGTAATGGGAAAAACATGCTAAGCTTTTGGTATAAATTTAGTTGGACTCGAGCATGAACTTCTGGATTAGATACTAAGAATGGAACAAAGGCACCAAGAACAGTTCATATAAAATTTCCACAATCTTCTAGCAACAACAAAGGGAATAAGAAGGGGAAAGCAGATATACAAAATTTTATCTGTTGAATAAATATTGGTTGATGAATTTATACAAGTACTTTACCATATGTTATGATCTTAAAAATGCATTTGCTAATAAGCTTTTAGAAATGACCTAAAATATTTTTAACGAATTGGTAGTGAAATTTCTTCAACGAGGAATGCAACAAACAGAAGACAATAAAACAGGAATGAGAATTTGTGAGAACATTAGTTAGCTGATTTCCTCATTCCAACATGAGCACAAAACTAAAATTCCCTTTCCAATCTTTTACTACTCCAAGGAACTTTTGTTTGGTTAAGGCATAGTTAAATGATTGAAGAATTTAACAAGGTGAAAGTGACTTTCCCAACAAAAAGAGAAGGTCAGTACGTTTTAAAATCCTATAAATTTTTCTAGCAAATGAAAATAGGCTAAACTCATTGTTACAAACATCAGCAACTGTGTCCGGAACATTTCTAATAATTCTCATTAATTTATATCAATACATACTTGACCAAGTTTGAAGAAAAGTACAAGAACATTGTTGGTATTACAGGACAATTAAGTGAGAGACCATTGACTGAGCCCAGTTTTTCTAAGAGCAGAAACGGCAAAAGTGTGATAGGGTAAGGTTTGCATAAAAGCACGAAGTGTGAAGCGGCGTGAAGTGTTCACTTCATCGAAGAGGAGATTAAATTAAACAGCTACCGAAAAATCGAGTTAAACCAGACCAGCAATCTCCAGATAGATAAGTAGTTCACTACAAAATAAGATAACTAGTTTAAGAAGACCAAGCTAACTAGTTTAAGAAGACCAAGCAGTAATAGTGGTGAACTTTACATCTTGCTACAAACCAATTCTGCTGTAATCTGGTAATGAGGAAAAAGGAGACACATTTGAAAATAGTTTATAGGGCTAAAAGAATTTATGGAAGTTGAGAGCAATTGGTGAAGCTCTTACAGCATCAAAGAAAGAATTAATTTCAGACGGGCATAAAAGTTGAAACTTCTAAAGGACACAAATAAATGGAGTCTATCAATTAGAAACAATAGAGAATGAAGATTCTAATTAAATTGAAACCCTGGAGAAAAGAGATGAATCATACAGTCAAAATGAAGAACAATACAGGCATAGAATGGGACTAGAAGGTGATCAATGTTGTTAAAGGCTCGTAATGGGTGCACTTTAAGTCATAAATTCACTTAAAGCCAGGTTTTCTGCTTCCCTCACTTAGTTGCCGTTTTATTGTATGACACCGTGCTAAGGTATGCATCTCATTATCCATGAAATTCAGTCTTTAGTACGCCAATACAAACAATTAGTAAACTGATACATTAAATAGCTAAGAAGGTTATGAATGAATATTCAGTGATTAACAATAAGAAATTAAAATTTCAGAACGAGAACTAGCTCTAGATAACATAAAACTGCATTTCTTCATCTAAATAAAAAAAAAAAAAGGATTGTACACTTGACTGACATGATTTTTATTTTTTATAGTTTTTTTTTAGATAAAGATGATCTTTACTTTATATATTACCACTAACACACTGTTTGGATGATGGTTTGTCGTGGTATGGTATGGATTTTAGCAGCACCATGTTTGTTTTGATTGTTTCTTGAAAGATATGGTATGGTATGGTTCATTTTCATGGTTTGATAACCATGAAATCCCTCAATAAATAACCACCGATTTGGTGGTTTCCCATGGTTTTCTTCTCTCTCTTTCCAATTATGCCATTACTTAATATTTTCTAATCTTATTTCACCTTTTTACCCTATATTACTTCCAACCCTAAATACGTTCTTATTTTTACATTTTTCTGCTCCATCATTCTCCCCTACGTTATTCTCCTCTGCATCACTTTTCTTCTTCGTTCTTCCGCCTTCAGTCTCTTCTTCTATGCTTGTTCTCTCTTTCTAGGTTTGTTTATTAAAACTTAACTGCTTATTGTTTTCTACATGTGTTCTTGTGTTCTTGTGTTCTTTCAACAGATTAGTGCAGACTGAATTCTTGATGCTTCAATATATCATCTGATATTGATATTTTTGTGTTACTGGATTTGGAAACTACTAATCCTCTTCCTTTTAATAGACTACAACTTATCGTAAAAAATGGGTATTGCAGTTTGGTATTCTAAGCAGCAAAAATTTAAGCATATTTCTCATGGAAAAGATTAATTCGTTCTCTTTTAGATTATACTTTTTTGGAATTAAGCTCTACCATGCGTCAAAAGACTTCCTATGATTGTCAGAGAAGTAAGTTTTGCAGGATAAGTCTAGGCTTAGTATTAGCTCTAACATTACAAACATAAGCCACATCTTTTGCTAGTAAGCTCCAATCTAGACGCTTTTTCTCAAAAACACGTTGATTTCTTTCTATCCACAAACTATGCATGGTTTTAGCAATTACCATTAAGTATTAATTACCTGATGCATATGGCTAGTGTTCCGAGAAATGCTATCTTCTCTTCGTTATATTGTTTTGGAGGTGTTTTCTTGAACCTCAATATTTGACTTTCACGTGAATTATTTCATGGGAAAAGTTACTTTAATAGCTAATTTGTAGGCAACACAAGCTACAGTACTATAGACTTAGACCTAAGGATATTTCTTTGACGGGTGATCAGACATTATCTTAGCCACCTGCTGTTTTGCTAAGAGTATTCGGACACAGCTAAGGGAAAATCAATAACTATTTCAGTGGATTTTAGTGAATAACCCTGACTCCGTTAGAATAGGTAATTTGAGGTATTTGGATTTGTTCACAGAGATCCTTGTTACATCAAAACTTTGAATGCTAACATGAATTTGCTGAAATCATATAGTGTTTTTGTCTCTGCTGGATTTGAACCTGAGTGCTCATAGTTTTTAACCGACTTTTCTGACCATTACGCCATACCCTTGGGTGCGCTTCAACTTGCTCTTTACTGTTTCTACTTGTTAACTTATTCTCTTAGCATGCCATGTTAAGAACATTTTTACTTTGTCAAGTTACTATCACAGGCGACTGCTTCCAGAGTTCAATTCTACCGTGTAATATAGAATGTTTAGTACACCTGCTAATGGATAGATTCTCTATTTGATTAATGGATACTGAAACAACTTTTTCTCTTTTTTGACTTGTAGGTTGTTGAAGTATCAAGCAATGAGTATGAACATTCGAAGCGAGAAATATTGTAGCACACTTGGATACAATCTGGAAGCTCTTGCAACGCCTCTCACTAGGGTTATTCTCCTCTTACTAGAACAATAGATTTCTTGGCGTTAAGTGATACTTGAGTATTTAGTTTAATACATTGAGAATTCCCTACAAGTACTCTGATTTGACACATATCTCTGATGGAATTGCGTGAAATTTATATTGTGTGAAGATTGAAATTTATCTGCAAAATCGTGTGAAGGTGTTAACTACTACCATTCCAGTATTTCACTGGCGTAGTTACATATTTGTTCCCTTTGTTCTTTAATTGTAAGAATTGTATTGTTGCCAGTTGAGCACCCTTTAGTGTTGATACAATCATACTCCAGCAACTTGTACAAGTACTTATGTATGCAAGGGTGGCAATGATCTGCATTACCATTTCTTTCGCTCTCCACTTTCATGTGGCAGTTTACATGAATGTAAAGTTTTAATTTTGTTAGAATTTTCATGAATTTAACAACTTAATATATTTATATTACATAATTTGTAATAAATTTATAAAAAAAAAATTATTTTATTAGCAGTTATTGATAAATTTAAAATTTATAATAATTAGGGGCATTTTTAATAAATTACACTACCGTACCATCCAGTGGCGGATCCAAGAATTTATTTCAGGGGTTCGAAAAAACAAAAATATAAATATGTTACGTCAACAAAATATAATTTCAAGTTATAGCAGCTATACATGCATATATAATTTCAAGTTATAGAAACTATACATGCATCCTTTTTTATTATTATTATAGTTGTACAGGACAGCTACTATAGCTGTTGTGCAAAATAGATTTTTAAAAAATGAAGCCTTCACGGGTAGTGGGAATCGAACCCACAACCAAGGGTAGAAGGAGAGACTCAAGAAGTGAACATAGAACCACTGGGCTACCCAACAACCTTGATTTCAGGTGGTTCAAAATTAATATATATACCTAAATATAGATTTTCTACGTTATATATACAACGTGATTTTTTGTCGAGGGGGTTCGGGTGAACCCCTGGACACCACGTGAGTCCGCCCCTGGTACCATCAAACCAAATATTAAATCTGTTATTAAACGGTAGTGAACCAAATAATAAAACTGTTATTAAACGGTAGTGAACCAAATAATAAAACTATACCGTCAACCCAAACATTGTATTGTACCCTACCATACATTATGAAACCATGGCAAACCACCATCCAAACAAAGTGTAATTATATCTACTTCATATCTTAAGTTCATTTGGTTAGTCTTCGTGATAGTTTTTTATAGTTATTTCTTCTTGCATTACATACTTGTTGATTATTTTCTTCATTAGTACATTCTTTTAATGGAGTTCAAACTTTGACTTTCCTTTGCGCTTAAAGCTTCAGACGACTTTGCTGCTTTTGCCTTTTGAGTACTCAGAAGGTGAACCGCAAAGGTTAACTAAAATGGAGGAATTTTTTTCAACGCAGACATCAAGACTGGATGCGACGTGATTGGAGAAACTCTTTGAAGAAGAATTAGAACTAATAATCAAAGTTGTGCGGGGCACCCCCAATATATTTTTGGGAAAAAAACAAAACATACCAAATATAATCCCCTGATAATAGATATAACACAATTAACTCAAATAAAAATTGACAGCGATAAATGAAGAGAAGGAAGAAGAGACCTTTTGACGCTTCCAGGAGAGAAATTGAGTTTGTGTTATGCGATTTGGATTTGGGTTTGGGTTTGGGTTTGGGTTTTGAATTGATTCTTGTTCATCTTTTTCTGTCTGTTGACCCATTTTGTTCTCCTCCAACTGACCAACAATCAGTATTTATTTCTTCCAAAATGTCGTGTCGGTCTATTTAAATTGCCTCCACCCTCCGTAAAGTTTCAAAACGACGTCGTCCAACAGAAAAAAACACAAATTTTATATTCTCTTATATTAAGTTCTATTAATTATAATTACTAGTAAAGGTACCCGCACAAATAGGGATCGCAATGGAGCAGTGTCGGTGTGGTGTGGTGTGGTGTGGTGTGATGTGGTATGGTGTGGTGTGGTGTGGTGCGGGTTGGGGGTTTCGACTATGTGGATGCGGTGCTGGTATGGAGTAGGTTTAAGTAAGTCTTTTTTAAATGATGTGGGGCGGGACAGGTTGTTGGTATATGCAGGTTTAAACTATAAAAGAGTTAAAAATTAGTATTATTCTCGTAAATTTGTCAAAAATTATATGTATTCTTCACTTAAAATTTTATGATACTTAAAACAACATGTATAACACTACAAATAAGCAATTTTATAACTTTTTAAATTTCTTTATTTATCTTAATGAAAATTTAATATTTGATCATTACTTGTACACATGATACTTCTCTGATAATTTTTTAGTAACAACTGATATAATAGAAATTGGTTGTTACTATTTTCTAGTATTGAAAATATTATGATTTTTAGTAGAGTTATAAATTTTTCAAAAAAGAAAAAAAACAAAAATATGGGGTGGTGCCTGTGGGTATGCGCGAGTATGAGTGTGGGGCGAATTTATGCGGGTTTAAAATTGATGCGGGACGGGCGATTTTAAAATTCGTGGGTTTAAAAAAAACCCACACCACACCATTGTCATTCCTACGCACGATGAGCAGAATATTTCAAAAAAAAAATAGTCTTTAAAAATATTATATTATTCATTTGCAATATAAAATTGATCATTTTTATTGTATTAAATTCACATATTTTAAATTAATTATGAAATATTAAATATAATTTTAATAAATAATACAAAAAATTACAATAAACCATTAATTTACTTGAATGTTGTACCCTCCCTTCTCCCTTACCCCCTCCCCCAAATTCCGATAATTTCATAATCAAATTTATATGAACAAAAATAATGAATTATATAATTATCCAAAAAAGTTTATGCTTCACATTTTTCTTTATTATACATTGTTTATTATCTAAAAATATTAGATTGTTAATACTGACTTTTACTAAATTATTTAGTAGTATAATTACCAGTTGCTCCTCTTATTAACAGTGTACTCTCCCTCCCCCTCCCGAACAATCTGATCATCAAATCTAAATAGGCAAAGATATTTATGCTTCATATTTGTTTTTATTATACTTTTTAAAATTTAAAATATTAAATTGTTAATATTGACTTTTATTAATTTATCAACTAATGTGCTTTAATTATCCATTATTCTTATTTTAATAATATAAAATAGATATATTTATTTTGTTATCATATAATTTTTTTATTGTTGAACTTAAATTTTGCAGTTCACCTCGCTTCAATTTGTAATTTATGGATAGTAATATATTTATTATCCCACTACTTAATTGTATTCTCAAATTTAATTAGAAATCTTCATTCCTCCCCATTCCCCCACCAACACTATATTTGTAATTTTTTAATTGATTTTAATTATTTTAATCTATAATATAACTTTTGAACTTATTTCTTTTTGTGTTACGTTTCATAAGCAATTAAATTTTCTTCTTTTATATTTTAAAATATAAAATAATAAATTTAAATTTAAGTTACTTAGATTTTTATATCTTAATGTTCATTTACTTTTTTGTTTTATCATGATTTTAATTACGTGATATACACAATTTAAGATTTTAATATCTTTATAATTAAAACAACATTTTCTTATCTAAAAGAAATTCTTGTCTTGAAGTTTGTTACATTATAATTCTAACTTGTTATCCAATGATTTTTTTAATACAATACAAAAAGATGTGTATGTATTTACGTTATTCCTAAAATTTAATTTATTTCTTAACTTTTATTTCATTGCCTATGAGTTTTTTGTTTTAAATTATTACTTTGTATTACTACAAAATATGAACAGAGATACTGGCTATTTGCTTAAATTATAATTTTGTATTACTAAAACATTAAAAAATGAGATACTAATTTAGTATTTATTTATTACATTTTTATAATTAATAAGTTTTGTATAATGTGAAATTAAAATTGAAATTCTTTTTTATGCATAATAGAATAATAAAATGAGATATAGATTTAAGAAGACTCTTATATAATTAAATTTGTTAGAAATGCTTATGATTTAAAATTCAAGTTAAATACTTTCACCTCTATTGAATACAATTTTATCTCATATTTCAAAACTTAATTTTTCATTCGAATTTCAAAGGATTACTAACTTTGCCCATAGAATTAAATAACTCATAGAAATATTTTGAATTCGAATTTAAAGGAAAATATAAAATTAAAAATTCATTCTATACAAAAAAAAAAAAAAAATAGCTATGTAATATATGTACAACGTGTTTAATTATACTCTAAGTTACTATTTAAAAATCTACATTTTTAGGTAGTGATTTATATTTGTATTCTTTAATCTCTTTCTTTATACTATAGAACTAAAGAACACCCAAAATCATTACAAAAATATTATAGATATAAATTTGCAAGCAAAATTAAAAAGAATAAATATAATAAAGTACTTGTAAATCTATTCAAAATCTCCTAAAGAAAGATAAACATATGATTACGATATTAAATACAAAAAAATATATGAAATAAAGCAACATTGAAAAGAAGAACAATAATATCAAACACGTATTTAAAAATCTAAACTTATCAACTATACCAACAAAATTTCTACTTTCGTAGTCATCTATTCTCTTCTCTTCATTCTTTTTATCTCTTCTGCAAGTTAACAATAGAGACAAATCATTAGTAAAAAATAAAAACAACTCCCAGGAAAACTTCTCATAAATTAAATAATTGAAACAGTACTAGTTTGAAACTGATTTACTTCGAAATCTCTTACTTATCGAAAACGTTGTTTCAATCATTACTGGATTTTCTTCTCTCATTGGAGGGTGTTAGTTACCATTGTAGTGAGAGAGGAAGAGACGCGAGAAGTAGATAGAGATAACATTAATAGGCGAAAATTGTTGTTCTTCTTCATCAATATTAATAGAGAAAGATGAAGATAGAAATGTCATATCCTGCATATAAAAATAAAAAAATTTAGTTCAGAAATAGTTTTATTTTTTTAAATATAAAGATAGCAGTAAATAAATCACCAATAAAATTAATAATATAGGAATATATATAAGAGAGGTCAAGAACCTAGAAGTTCATTCCAATTCAAATATCATATTAATTTGTTAAAAGAAGATTAGTTTGTTATTCCTTCCTATCTTTACTTTTTTCAAATATAATGTATATTTATCTAATAAACTATATACTTGAATTGAGATTATAATTATAATTATTATTATTATAATTATAATTATTTTATTATTATTATTATTATTATTATTATTATGTTGTTGTTGTTGTTGTTTCTGTTGTTGTTGTTGTTGTTGTTGTTGTTGTTGTTGTTGTTGTTGTTGTTGCTGCTGCTGCTGCTGCTAGTGTTGCCGTCGCCGTCGCCGCTGTTGTTGTTGTTGTTGTTGTCGTTGATGTATTTAAAAAAAAGGATAATGCATTTTCAGTTCAAATGCTTAATCTTTCAATTCAATTTTTTTATTATAATATTTTAAAATTTTGTCCTAAAACTGTCACGTGGCTTCTCAATAGCTTGTCACTGGGCTTCTTCTAGTGCTTTTTGTTTTGCTTTTATATATCTATAATCTATAATCTAGTTAAAAAAAGGATAATGTATTTTTAATACAAATTCTTAATCTTTCAATTCAAATTTTTTACTATAATATTTTAAAATTTTATCCTAAAAAATGTCGTGTGGCTTCTCAATAGCTTGTCACTTGGCTTCTTCTAGTGCTTTTAGTTTTGCTTTTATATATCTATAATCCATATCGTTATCTATAATCTATATCTATAGTCTATAATCTTCTATAATATATTAAAAGTGTGAAGGGCCTTAGAAAAATATTTGAACTTTTTGTTCATCATTAAAAGACTCCGTTTTAGACAAAAATTGTTGTTGTTGTTGCTCTACTTTTAAGATAATGAAAACTTTTTTTATTTAAAAAAGGGATGATGTATTTTCAATACAAATGCTTAATCTTTCAATCCAAATTCTTTACTACAATATTTTAAAAATTTGTTCTAAAACTGTCACTTGACTTCTTCTAGTGCTTTTAGTTTTGCTTTTATATATCTATAATCTGTATAATCTTCTATAATATATTAAAAGTGTGAAGGGCCTTAGAAATATTATTTGAATTTTTTGATCTTCATTAAAAAACTCTGCTTTAGACAAAATTATTTTTCACTATTTTTTTTATTTTTATTTATTTACTTATTTTATAATATTTAAAAGTAAAGAGTCCTAAATATATAAGAAAGAGAATTAATATTTTCTTATGTGTGTACAATTAGACTCCTAAAATATATGGTAAAGGCATTGGTTGATGATCTGAAATTTATACATTAATGTTACCATTTTGATTACCGATTTTATGATTTTGATTTGTGCAGGTTCACGATATAATTTCCAAATTGAAGAATTAGATTGCTTTACGCAAAATTATGGTGTAATTCGAATTTGAGAAGCACAATACTGGGTATTTTCATGGAAAATTTGGATTCAGTTGCACATCTTTCTAATTTTACTTTTAACGAGTTCCAGAATGAAATCAACTCCTTTTTGTGAGAGACTGTTTGATGATACGAAAGGAAAGAACATGAATTTTGGCTATGTTTATTTTTTGATGTTATTTGTAGAGAAAACAAAGTGGGGCTATGAGAGATTGGCTAGGAATCTTTAATTTAATTCCGCTCTTGAGATAATATAAGGGTCCTTGATATAAATAAATTCTGCTCTTAGTATTTAGATTGTGTTGCTTTTCTAAAATTTTCATATTTATTATATGTACAATCACTTCCTTCTTTATGATTATTAATGTGTACTGAATTTAATTAGTAGGTATATGCACAAGTGTGTTTGGTAGATCAAATTTTAATAGATTTGCCTCTAAAGACAAGACGTTTGGTCCGAAGGGAAAATATGATATTATAAATGATTATTTGATGTTTAGAGAGTTTTGTTTAGGGGACACTCCCAATAAATTTTGTGAGCGAAGAACGTGTATATTTATTATATTGCTATACCTATTATAAAGAGAAGATGATAAAAGTAACAACATTCTTTACTTTTTTAGCATACATCAGTATCTATGGAAGATTTTTTTCCACAGTAGAGATCACCATCTGGGCCATCACTGAAGCTCCAAGAAATGGTGTGTATTTTTTAATTTTTGCTTAACTAGGGGAATATGCATATATCCCCGTAATCTATATTTGTGCCCTTTCATAAAGTACTCACCCTCAAGTATTCGGTCCATCACACAGACAATCCTCTTGAGATTACATTGTGATAATATTTTTTTAAAAAAAATTTCATATTGTTAAAGTTATCGTAAGGTAAGGGGAGAGTAAATTGCACACAGATCTTACCCCTATCTCAGAGAGATAAAGAGGTTGTTAGAAAGATCTCGAAAACTTTAACGTCACGTTATTAATCCAACTTCAAACACAATCTCAATTTCAATATCAGCCTCAACCTCAGTCCGAACATTAGCCTCAGCCTTGACTCATCTTTACAAGTCGTCACGACAACATAGGACGTCTAATCATGAACCAAGATGAAGTAAGATTGGTCGCAGAACAGATAGGTTTCGAGGTAATTCTATTCAAGCTAAGAAAAAACACATCACTGCATGAATCATTTGGATTGATACACTCAAGCCATGCAATGATTGGAGTGCATGGAGCAACACTAACACATGCATTATTTCTATGTCTTAAATCAATATTTATACAAATTATTTCAATTGGAGCTGACGGAGTATCAAATATTGGTTATGGAAAATTGGCAAGGGACATGAATTTGGTTTATCAGGAATACAAATTTGGGGTTGAAGAAAGTAGCTTAATGGAAAATTTTGGAAAAAGAAATAATTTGGTGTTAAAGAATCCAAAGGCTCTTCAAGAAAAAGGTCCGTCTCAAGAGATTATGAAGATTTATCTTAGAGAACAAAATATATTTTTTTAAAAAAATAATTAAGATCGGGTTGATAGCCTTTTTTACTTAAGAGAACAAAATATAAATTTGGATTTAAATAGATTTAGAATGTACTTAGAGAAATCATATCAGAAAGCAAAAATATTTATGGCTATTAACGGTTAGTAGATAAAGGAATGGTGAACATGTGGTGTAGAAAAATTAGTTTTAGTAATCACTTTTTTTACTTTGTTTTATTTTTAAAAAAAAAATAATTTCAACATTTGGGTATATATGTTATGTTTTACAATTTTACTCTTCTCGTGTTAAAAAATTGAAATAAAATATTATATTTGTGTTAAATATCAAATTTGCAATGGATATTTTTCAAGGAGAGAACAGAGTGCATGTGGATCTTATCCTAGTTATCTCATGAAGATAAAGAAGTTGTTTTTCAAAGATCCCGACTTACGTATAGTTGAGTTTACGTAATCGTTGTATTATAAGTACATTTTAAACTTCTTTGTATTGCTCTGTTGGTTTTGGCTAATAATTTTTTTTGGCTTGAATTTGGTTGAGTGTTGTCTGTTTGTTCCTTTATTTTATTGCTGAAAATGTCCAGATAACAGCTTCATTTGAAGTTCATCATGATCTATTCCACTCATATTTAGAAATTTAAGCTGGACTAAATTTTCTATGCCTTGAAGTACTAATAGTCACCTTAGATTTTTTATCTTTTTCAGTGGTGGCATAGACTTGAGTTATTTACATTATTGAAGCAAGAGTTCTCTAAGACTTCCAAGTTAGATATGCAACTCAACAAATCCATAAGTACTGAGTTTTAGCTTATATGGAGTACTTAGGGGTTAATTCCTATATTGAAAGAAAGGTCCCGCAAAACAATATCTGGACAAAAGCAAGGTTGATAATGTGGGCTAATTGGGGCAATAGACAAAATTTTCTTTGTTTTATTGATATCTACTATTTTTTCTTCTACTTTTGTTTTTTTATATACATTATCCGTTGGTTCTTTGTCGACGAACTCTAATACATACTAGAAGATTTGTGATTATCTAGGTCTATTTGAAGATTATGTGATTGTATATGAGGCTTTATTTAAGGATACTCTTTTATCACCGAAATTTAAAGGCGAGTTCTATAGAATGCATGGTGAATTAGATTGGTTATATTGTATGAAGCAGACATGACACAATTTCAACTTACCGAAACATGCGTTAAATAGGAGGTTATAAAGAACTTGAATTAGGGTAAAAGGTTAGTCAGATCGTTAAGCCAGCATTTTCTCACTTATTCTTATACTAGTTTAGGTGTATGCACCTCGCGCGTGCACCTCACTTCATTGAGTTCAAACGTTACACTAAATAGAATTTTTTTTAAAATAATAAAAATGAATACAATAATTAAATTCAACATCTTTTGAAGAATTTATTTAATTAAACCTAACCTTTACAAAAAAAATTCTCAAAGTTGATTGACATTCGTCTACCACCTGTAAACTATAATAAAATAATCTGATGATGAGGCATCAAAATAGTATAATTAAATCTAACTTATACACAAAAAATTTCTCAAAGTCATCTGACACTTATCTACCACCTGTAAACTATAACAAAATAATACGACAATAGAGATATCAAAATAATACAATAAACTTTACCTTTACACAAAAAAAAAACTCAAAACAGAGATATAAAAATAATACAATTAAACCTAACCTTTACCTAAAAAAATTCTTCAAAGCCGACTGACATTCATCTATCTCCTGTGAATTCCTCTACGATCTGTAAAGTACAACAAAATAATACAACAATGATCACAAAGCTTCAGTTTTGATTAAAATAATTCTTGTCTAAGCAAAAATTCTGACACTAGAGAATGACTTGAATGAAAACAAAGAAGATATATAAATACACACACGTTGAATTCTATTATGTTGACAAAAATAGTGAAGAAGTTGAGGGATAGAAAATTAAGCATCCATCAATCTGGACATGCAACCGAAGTAAGTTAGATGAGCATCAATCATATTTTTCAATAAGTAAATCAGTTTCTTCTCTAGTTTAACGTGCATCTCAATATTTATAGAAGTATTTCCTTAATAGAGTCCTATTTTAGGAGTATTTTTCTATCCTATTTTTGGAGTATTTTTCTAATTGATTAGTACAAAGAAAAATATTAATTGATTCTAATTCCATATATTTTAGGAGTCTCATATACTTTAGGAGTCTAGTTAATATAATAAAAATAATTAAATAATAAATTAAAGAAAATAGTGAAAAGACAGTTTTGTCTAAAGGAGAGTCTTTTAATGAAGGACAAAAAGTTCAAATCACTTTTTTAAGGGTCTTCACACTTTTAATATATTATAGATTATAGATACTTTAGCTATATTATTAATCGTAGTATTACTCTTGCAGTTTCTCCTGCTATGATTTGATTAGTGCGTCATACATTTGGTTTTCTTGTGTACCTATCTATAAATGTTCACTTTAATATTTTCAATGTTTTTTAATCAAAATTAGGTTATCTTGGGCTTAATATTTTCCTTGAAAAATGTTGAAGGACGAAGCAAAAGTTTGATTAAATTTCTCCTTAATTCTCGGTCAGTTACTGATCTCTCTGAGGAGGTTCAAAAATTATTTAGCAGGTGGAGATTGAGTTTTATTCATGAATTGAAGGTAATTTCCAGTGTTAGGCATGCCAATTTCATGGGCTTGAGACGTTGTAGTGCCACATCCCCTTTGCAGGGTCACCAGAGGATCATTGTTGTGATTTAGTGAAAAATGAGAATCTATATGATCATTTGTTTGGATGGAGATGCAACAAATTGAGTTGGGCTATTATTTAGAAAATTACAATTAGCATAACGCTTCGCTTACTTACATTGCAGAGCACAACCGTCTATCATTCATAGGGATATAAAATCAAATAATGTATTTTTAGATGAGAATTTTATGTCCAAGAGTGTGAATTTTGAATTTACAAAGTTTAACTTTGAGGGAATGACATATATGAGCACTCGTGTAGCAGGGACGATGGGATACATAGCGTTAAATATGCATTTTATGGTTAATTGACATAAAAAAGTGATGAGAAACAAAACCAAAGAAGAAACTTTAAAATAGATTGAGTAACAAAAAAAAAACTAAAGTAAATTAAAAGTTGAAGGTATTATCATAAAAAGGGACAAATTAAAGGTAGTATATTGTAATAATGCATTATTTATTTAATACTTTGTAGTTGTGAAAACACAAATACTTAAATGCATTGAGAGAAAGCAAAGAGAAAACTAAGTAAGGTGATGGATTATCAACCAAGTCCTCACCTCTAGGCAGTGGGTCATTTGTTCCTCTTTTTGACTCAGAGCTATTTATTATGATGTGAAATCCTTTGGAGGGGATCAAAATATGTCCAAGTACTTCCATCTTCATAAATGATCCTTGAAGCATTTGCAACTCTCATTCTTGGCTTCTAGTGAATGGTTTTGAAGTCTTTTGAATCATATTATCCTCTCCATCTTGAGGAGAATTTGACCTCAAATTCGTGGGTTCATAATCCCCAAGTGTGTCAATAAGTAAAAGGTCGCACACATTGAATGTGTTGTGCACTTGATAGTTCGGAGAAAGATCAATCTTATATGCATTATCATTTATCCTTTCAAGCACTTAGAAGGGTCCATCAACCCTAGGCATCAATTTAGCTTTCCTTTATGTTAGGAATCAGTCGTTCTGAAGATGTACCTATATCCAATCGCCCGGTTTAATCACAAGCCTTTTTCTCCCTTTGTTCGCCCTCTTAGAAACTTCTTAATTCTTTTTCTCAAGGCGGAGTCTCACTTTCACATGCAACTTATTCATTGATTTTTTCCTTTTTTTTCCATCTAAGCTTAACACAAGATCACTAGACAAAAAGGTGATATCTAAAGGGGTAAGGGGTTAAAGCCATAAACACACTCAAAGTGAGTGATACCGATAGTCGAATGGATAACACGATTGTAAGCAAAATCGGCTAAAGGTAGGTGATCCTCGCAAGAATCCATATTATCTTTCACCACGAAGCGTAGCATAGAACCCAAAATCTTATTTACTACTTTCGTTTGGCTATTAATTTATGGGTGGCACGATGTCAAGAAAAATAATTTTATGCCAAGCCTAACCCACAACGACCTTCAAAAGTAACTAAGGAACTTGGAGTCCCTATCACGAACAATGGTCCTAGGAATTTCGTACAATTTGACAACATGTTCAACAAACAATGAGGCCACATTAGGTGCATCCTCACTCTTATGGCACAAAATGAAATAGTCCATCTTAGAAAATCGATCAACCGCAACAAAAATGCTATCTCTACCCTTCCTTGTCCTTGGCAAACCCAAAAAAATCCATAGAGATACCAAGAAAAGGGTGTTGGGTAGTGGGTAGTGGGGTATAAAATCGTTAAGGGAGAAAGGCACAATTTTACACTTCTACAATCCATACGTTGGCCACAAATTCTAGCAACATATTGACGTATTTTGGGCCAATACAATTGTTCCTTTAAGATTCTAAGGTCTTGTTAATTCCAAAGTGACCCATCATACCATCATCATATGCTTCTCTTACAAATAATTCTCTTCATGATCTAGAGGGAACACACAACCTTCTTTCCTTGAACAAGAACCCATCAAACTTGGAGTAGGGCCTAGATGCTCTATCTCTTTCCCACCTTTCCCTATACCATGACTCATATTCTTGGTAGAGTTGAGCAAATATGGCGTCTTCAGGATACATTGCCTTTAGGCTTTGAAATCCCAACAACTTGGAAAATAACATAGATACGAACACGGGTTTCCTAGACAATGCATCAGCTACCATATTTTTCTTTCCTTCTTATATTGGATTACATACGGGAAAGTCTTTAGGAACTCAATACATTTAGAGTGCTATTTATTTAACTTATCTTGGGCTTGGAGATGCTTCAAGGATTCATGGTCAGTTCTGATCTCAAACTCCTTGGGCCATAAATAGTGTTGCCAATTACCCAATGCTCTAACCAAGACATATAACTCTAGGTCATAAGTGGAATAATTTAGAGTTGTGCCTTTGAGATTTTTAATAAAATAGGAAATAGATTTAAGATCTTGCTTTAATATGGAAACTATTGCCACCTTACTTGCATCACATTCAATTTCAAACATCTTATCAAAATTAGTTAATTGTAACAGGGGGCAGAGCTAAGCATGGGATTCAAATGCATTGGCTTTCTCATCTACCCACTTAAGGGGTTTATCCTTCCAAATCACCTCGGTCAAGGGAGCGGTGATGGTAATAAATCCTTTGACAAATCGCCTATAAAAACCAACCAACCCATGGAAGCTTCGTACTTCACTAATGGATTTTAGAGTTGGCTAATTCTTGATGGCGTCTATCTTAGATTCATCCACCTCGAATCCTCTTGGGCTTACACAAAATCCCAAAAACACTACTTCGCTCACACCAAAAGAGCATTTTTAAAAATTAACATACAATTTTTCTTCTCTAAGCACTTCAAACCCACTTTGCAAATGTAAAACATTCTCTTTAAGGAATTTGCTATAAACTAGGACATCATCAAAGTGCACCATAAAAAATTTTGCAATGAATAATTTCATCACATGATTCATCAATCGTATAAAAGTACTAGGAGCATTGGTAAGACCAAAAGGCATGGCTATCCATTCATACAAACCAAACTTGGTCTTGAATATAGTCTTTCACTCATCACCCGATTGCATTCAGATTTGGTGGCACCCGCTCCTAAGATTTATCTTAGAGAATGCACATGAATTATTTAATTCATCAAGCATATCATCCAAATGGGAGATTGGGTTATGATACTTTATCGTTATTTTATTGATGGCTCGACAATCAAAACACATGTGCCATAGCCTATTTTTTTTGGCACCAACAACATCGAGACCACACATGGGCTCATACTTTTCTTAATTATCCCTTGTTGAGGAGTTACTTAATTTTCCTTTGTAGTTCTTTGGTATTTGTAGGGTTACTTTGATATGCTGGTTCATTTGGTAATTGAGAGCCCGACACGAAGTCTATTTGATGCTCGATTCTCGAATTGGGGTTATCCTTTGTGGAAGTTTCTTTGGGAACACATCTTTAGAATCCTAGAAAACAAATAAGATAGAAGGGAAATAGAATAAGTATAGGGGTTAGTATTAAAAACATGGGCAAGAAGAAGCATGGGTGTTTTGTCATCACGCTCTTTGAAGAGATCTTTATTTCTAGCCAACATCACTATTTATTCCTTCCTCTTCAATTTTCTTACTTTCTCTCCTTTGTCGCCTTCCTTTCCAATAGTCCCATCTCCCCTCACTTTCTTTCCTTTCTCCTTTAGTTTCCTTAATTTTTGATGGGTTTCATTCACTTGTTAGGATGAGAGAGGATAGTGTAAACTATTGGCCATTCATCTCAAGGAAATATCGATTGGTTCTTCCATCATGCTTAGTCAATAAATCATATTGCCATAGTGTTCCCAATAAGATGTGAAAAGCTTACATGGGAATCATATTAAATAGCACCTCATCTTGATAATTCATGACTTTGAAATGGATTAAAACTTATCGATTTACCTTCAAATTTCCACATTCATTCAGCCATTGGAGTTTGTATGGGCTAGAATGCTTGGCGGTGGGTAGCTTTAGAAAATCAACCATGGTGGCACTAACTACATTGGCACAACTACTACTATTAATGATCAATGAGCATATATTCTCCTTGATAAGACACTTAGTATGGAATAGATTTTTCCATTGACTCGGGTCATCTAACGCCTTACCAATCATCACTCATCTTACCACAAAGTTAGGCACTTCAAACTCTCCATCTTGAGGCCAAACATCTTTATCATCTCTTTTTTATTGTACCTCTCCCTTAGCTTGCTCTCTATTTTGGGATTTTTCATCATTCTCATCATCTTCTAATCCCACCTCTTCTCAAAGGTAATATAATTTTCCATCTCTAAGGATCATATTCCTCTGGTTGGGAAATTCATTTGCCTTATGTCCCCACCCTTGGAATTTAAAGCATTGAAAACCTCTAGGATTGGGAGTAGGATATTTGTTACCTTCATTCCTTGGCGGGTATTTTAGAGCGGTCTTCTCTACGGGGTTTTTATCAATGGACTTGTAGTCCTTGTTCTTGTTCCATCCCAATGAAGGTTGAGCTATCTCTTTGTTCTTACCCCAAGAGTTCACTGATGTGTACCCTTTTGGTTTGTAAGTTGCCCTTTCTTTGATATCCCTCTCAATTTCAAAGAATGCTTGGAAGATTTCTTCTATGGTTTCAAACATGTGGATATTAATGTATGAGGAGATGTCTTTGTTCAACCCAACCTTGAAACGTACGATGTCATGGTTTACGTTATCTCCTCGATGATCAGGTTTTAAGGTCAATTATTTAAATTCATCATAGTAAGCTATAATATTCTTGCTATCTTACTTCAAGTTGTATAGCTTGGCAAAGAGCTCATGCCTATACCTCTCCAACAAATACCTTTGTCTCATGAACATTTTCAATGTCTCCCATGGAGGAGGTTGTCCTTCATTCAACACATTTCCAAATATCTTGACATAATCCCACCATGTATTGGCATACCCTTTAAAATGAGATATGGCATAACAACTCTTCTTCTCTTTTTGATATCATTAACTTGGAAGATCCTTTCACAAGAGGATTCCCATAAGAGATAAGCTTCAGGATCACTTTTTTCTTTGAAAGTTAGAAGACTAACCTTATTTGAATTGCTACCCAAATCTCGATCCATACTACCTTGTTGGTTCCATTGATCATAACCTTAGGGTTGGTTTCCCAAGTTTCCTCTTACCATTAGGCTTTGGACCAAATCTTTCTCCTCGACCTCGATAAACTCTTTATAGGTATACCTCTCATTTCCTCTACCAATATGTCAACTTCATCGAATGCTCTAAACTTTGCTTGTTGTTCTTCCTTTTCTTCCTTATCTATTTAAATGGGTTGGTTTTGGTTAAGGGGCACTTGGAATGGGGTAATTTGGTTTAGTAGAGGTTGGAGTATTTGGGTTCGAGATTCATCATATTGTGTTTGGTTGAATTGAGGTTGGAGTGGTCAAATGGGATTTCAGTTTTATGGATATGTAGTGCCTTACAGAATGGAATAATTTGCTTGTATTAGTGGATTAATCATTTGGTGACTGTTTTTTGAGGAAATATAAACTGAAGGATATGGAGCATGCCCACTAGTTGAAGCATGGTACTGTTGAGGTGTGGATAGGGATGTGTTTTATTAACCTTTCACAATATCCGTTCTTCTACCAATGAGGGATACACTTCCTTCAAGAGAATCCACCTTAAGGTCAAGTGAATTTATCTTAGCGTCTATAGAATTAATTTTACGATTGAGAGTTTCAATGGCCTCTAAGATAGCATTTGTTGAGTAGTTATCCATGGTATGCTAAGTTTCGCCTTCCGTAGCCATTGTATCTATGAATAAAAATAGTAACAAAAACAACAAACACGTTAGTCTTAAAGAAACTACCTTACAACTCTATACAACTTGTTTGCCTCACACTTGGATACATAAGTGTTGAATGTTGGTTTATACTCCGATGAGAATTGAGATGTTGATATCTACTCTTGCTCGAAATGGATTCTTGTTTGAATGACTCAAGTAAATCTCATACGGACTTGAGCCAAGAAGTTACGATGATATAGCAACGAGAGAAACACTTATAGCATTGGGACAAAGAAAGAAATAAACTCAAGAACTAATCCACAACTAAGTAGATTGGTTACTAGTTGTTAATTAGTGATGGAATGAATTAAAAGATGATTAGGAATCAAACAAATGAAACTAAGAATCTAGATTGAGCTTACCAAAATTTCCCAAACTGACAACAAAGTAATGACTAGGGTGATGATGAGGCTGTAAGTCGTCACTGACCTGATAACTTATCAATGTTGTCGTCAACCCAAGGCAGAATAGAAGGCTAAGGTTGTTTTTACCTGATGACTTGGTTGATAAGTCGTCACTTAGTTGATGTATTATCACTCTTGTCGTCAAACTTAGGTAGAATAAAAGGTTGGGGTTGTTTTTACCTGACGCCTTGGTTGATAAGTCATCACTTAGTTGATGACTTGGTTGATAAGTCATCAACTAAGTGGCGACTTGTCACTCTTGTCGCCAACCTTAGGTAGAATAGCTGATCATTTGATTCCTTTGTCCCACTTCTTCTAGTACTTATTCTTTTTTGGAATATTCCTTAGCACAAACAAATACAACTTATTTTTCCTCAATTCTTTTAGATCAAACACTTATTTTTTTAGCTTCTTCTTCAACAAGATAAGAAGAACTTGAAGAACATTCAAATTTTGACCCTCAATCAAACAAACTCGGAATTCGATAAAATTCGAATCTCAGGCTCTTTTCAAGCTCCCGAAAAAATCCCAATAGTTTTCATGACTCAAAGCATACCTAATAATTTCAGATTTTGAAACCCATTTGAAATTTCTTCAAACTTAAGCTCAATAATAGTGGGTTACTCAATACTTGTCGGATTAAGCTCAAATATTAGATATTGACTCAAATAGTACTAGAGAATAATATTCTAGCACTAGAAACACAAAAAGACACAAAAATAAAAAACTCAAAATTTCAAAAATAACCTAAATGTGAATACTACTTTTTGTGATTTTCAAGATAACAAACCCAAGACTAGAATCGTGGGAACGATCCTAAGATTGGCTCTATTACCAAATGATACAACTCAAGCTATGGAATATAGAATCTAACTAAGGAAGCTAAAGATAATCAACAATCCTTCCATAAGTAACAATTATGTCCTTATAAATCTCACAATTATAAAATCATTAGCTCGTTATCAACTTATTAAACCACACGATCTTTCAAAATCAACACTAATATGTACATACATGCTAAGAGGCTTATTTTTTGCCAAACTAGTCTTGACTTGTAGGTGAAAATCTAAGTCCATGCACCGTACCGATGTGGTACCTGATCCTCCATAAATAAGTAATATTAATATCCATATTCGTACCGGTGTGGTACCCGATCCTTCATAAATAAGTAACATTAATATCTATATATGTACCAGCGTGGTGCCCGATCCTCCATAAATAAGTAATATCAATATCCATATTTGTACCGACGTGGTACCTGATCCTCCATAAATAAGTAATATCAATATCCATATTTGTACCGGCGTGGTACCGATCCTCCATAACCATATTATATACATTTTATCAAATTCACACTATCTCTCAGGATATAATACGACGTACTAGATTTATAAGTGCACTTAAAATCATAATGTAGTTTGATTAGGCTCTTTCATTAATCATGATTTTGACCCCCTCAAGAGCATTATTTCAATTATTCATCATGATCATCAACAAGCCCTTCATTGCATTAATTCAAGAAGTTATCATTATCAAACAAGCCTCTCATAGGCACAATTCAATAAATCATCATTATCACCAATTTAGCTTCTCATGGAAATCTAATAGATATTGTATTTTTATCAAACCAAAACAAGAATATCATAATATAGATCACCATTTAATACTTAAACATACAAGTCACTATTGGAGCTTAATACTCATAATTATTAAAATACCACTACCTTCTTAAATACCACATCTTGAGTTCTAAGATCACCACCTATAACTAGCACATTCAAGCATATCATTATCTTCTACCTCTTTCCACATAATACAATTCTAATAATGATTCAAGTCATTTATCCATTAGATATTACTATGCTCATCAATATTCGACCTTAGCATAATTCTCCTCATCACATTACTGCATAGTACGTACAACTTTATACCATTATAACTCAACTAGGTTCATCACTGGAACAACTAAGAAACATTATGTCTAAATACTCCATTTACAATAATTCCCTTTCAGGCACATAATATCATAAATATCACAGAATCGGTCAATAACATAGTTTTTGGGTTTAAAGTAAAGTTCTCATGTCTTTATCCACCTCAACTACATAACTGCAGGCCTAAACATGCTTTCTTCTATGAATTTAAAATAATGAAAATATAAAATAACAGTCTTCTACTCATTAAACCTAGCCTACCTAAATGCCAAGCTTTTGAAAGAAACAAGCTACAACAAGAATGCTCTTTCCTTTCCTTCATGTCTTGGAATAATCAACCATCTAAAAGTTAAGCAATAATAATAGTAATTAAATAATTACTCTTCCAAAAAATATCTTGGGCATTAAAACTCACTAATTCTACTCTTAATTCAAGGTCTATATTATCTTCAAGGTCAATTAACCATTAACTAGCTCCTTCAAGCTTAACCTATCTCCATTAATGGAGTTTTTATGCAAAAGGTCTTATCTTTAGGGAATTCAAGATTCCTAACCATCAAAATTCATAATCTAGTTTATGAAATTCAAGGTAGAAATCTTTAATTTATAATTTAGAATCAACTTTAGGTCTTATTAAAAACACCCATAAGCATTGGGAAATCACCTCTATAAGATTGGGAAATGAAATTTGGGATTTTTAGACCTACTATGGCTGAAGCGATTTAAATACCATCAGAATTTTCACTACAGCGAAATCCCGTTTCAGCCCGGACAGTGCTTACTAAAATAGTCATTACTTTTTACTCTAAATTCGGATTGATGAAAGGCTTGTTGAATTATGAAAAAGACTCAGATATCTTTACTTTGGTATGTATTGGACATCTTAATTCCTTATATTCTAAGATTTATGGTCATTTGAAGTTGACCTTAATAGAAACCCATATCGAAACTCTATTAGAAAGAAAGTTTTAAACTTAACTTTGTGTTAGGAATATTATACGACCTTAATTCATACCTAAAGAAATTCCAAGCTAAAGTATTGATATTACTACTCATGAATAATTAAATTCATTGGGTGTAAGTCTATCTGGACACATCGAAAGATTTAAATCTTAGTCGAAAAGATTGAGGTGACACAGTAAATAAAATGATGGTTGTTTTGGGCTCAAGTTAACACTCAAGAGTGAAAAATAAGATTTTTCATGAATAATATAGTAATGACGAAATGAGTTGTTACATAAATTTACCCCCAAGTATTTTTATATTAATTTTGATATATCACTTCTATCAGTCATTATAAGTCATTTAAGACATATACTGTCACATCCCAAGGCTACCCCTTAGCCGCAACAACAATGCTTATGCTCACAAGTGACCACAAGCTAACCCATGAACTGGTACCTGCTATGAGCACTGAATAAGTTTCAAAATACACATGTGCAGAAGTAAACTGTCAATGCCATAAGCTTTAAATACTGATAAGATAATGTAAAACTGGATACTGAAATACGTATCAAAACGTGTTTGAAACATCTGATAAAACCAACTGACTATCTAAGTAACTGACTGCATGTCTGAAATCCTCTAAACTAAATAAAGAGTTGATGGTACAGGCCCTAACTAACTCCAAACTAAACTAACTGAAAAGAAATATGGAAATACTGAAATAACATAACAAGTCCCGACATATGAGGACTCACCACAATCGTTGCTGCTGATAAGTTGAACTGTCTAAGTACGGTCAAGAAATTGAGTGTCTAAACCTATTATATAAGATATCATAACGTGAAAAAAGTATGCAATCAGTACTTTGAATGTACTGGTATATGAGATGAGGTTAGGCTAAAATGCATAGGTTTATGTGCATGAAATACTGATTGACTGAATATCATAAGATAACTAATGCATAAATGCGTGAAAGCTATAAAATCTGAGAATGCATGATCAAGGATATAACATGATACTAAAATAGTCTGTAAACTGATTACTGAAATCTGGTAACTGAATAACTAATGAACTACATGCTATGGTCAAGTAAACCTAAACTAAATTCTATATTGAATACTAAACTGAGACTTTGGGAGGTATTATGTAATACCCCGAAAAATTTTTCGTTGAAATTTTGTGCGTAAACGTGTTGGGTTCTATCTTCTAAAAGGAATTATAAATTTTCCATACAGAATATATTAGATTATGACCCACCATTACGTAGAGTATCGAATAAGCTTTCCAACGATATGTGGATCATCCAAAATGGACACCCAAGCGACGAGTTATGAACATTCCGATCGAACCATGAATAGTAGTGAACAGTAAAACGTGCAGGAAAAAGTACTGAGGCCTGGCGTATTTTTGCTCTAACTTTAAATGACCATAAATCCTTGTATATAATGATCTGGGTGATCTACTATATATCAATGGAAAGATCTGCGAGTCCTCTTTCCGATGAAATTGGTTTCATCCAATTTGTCTATCGGAGAAAAAAGTTATGGTCGATCTACTTCAGCCTATCAAAAGTAAATTTTTGGGTCAACTTCAAATGATCATAACTTCTCGTACACAATGATCTGGGTGAGATACTATATATCAATGGAAATATATGAGAGTCCTCTTTCTAATGAAATTGGTTTCATCTAATTTGGATATCAGAGTAAAACGTTATGGTTGATCTACTTCAGACTATCAAAACAGTCCACCAAAGGACAGATTCGAGAATTAGTTGATTTTTAAGGGCATTTGGTCATTATGCCTTCACTTCATGGACGAAAATTGTCCATTTATACCTATATTTAGCCATAAAATTCATGTTCTTCCATCAAAAACATTGAGAGAACTAAACTCTAGGTCCATTTTGAGCTCCAAATATCTTCCAATTTCACCATAGAAATTCAAATTTGATCCGATAATCAAACTCATCATCTCTAGACCTTTGAGGAGCACCCCTTATTTGTATGAATAGGATTCCATAATCAAGAGGTCAATTTCAAAGTATGTGGGATTTTTTTCAACAAGAGCACTCTTTCGTTCTTGTGCCCAAAAGTAATTTTCTTTACGAAGACATGATTTTTACTTGATTATTATGATTTTGAAGCATGAACTCATATTCTATGAGGATTATTATGAAATTTTGATGTCCATGATTTTGAAAGATGGATTTACATGTGTGGTGATATAAAGCATGAATCTTGAACGATATTTATCATGATTTTGATATTTGGGTCTTGAACCCCATTTGAAATTGTGTCTTTGAGAAAATGTGTGCTATAAGCACATTGATGTTGAATATTTGAGATGTGTTGAATGATTTGACCTTTTGGTCTTAATGGAGTCAGTTTGAACTTGAATGTGAAAGAATCCACAACGTGTTTGATTATGATAAATGGGTAGCATGATGGCTCCCGATGTATACTTATATATTGCTGAAAGTTGTTTTGTTGCGGATTGTCTTTGAAATGATCTGAGCTAATTTCGGGAGTACTCTTTAGCACCGAGTGGGAGGTATAAAGTGACCTTACTTTCCTAGAACTACGTGCCCCCATAGGACGTGAGCCTGAGGCTGATTTTAAAGTGATCACTAGTGTTTTTGGATTGATATTGAAGTCTTACTCCGATGGAAAGGATAGGATAGCTCTCTCCAACGTGGGTTAGATGTTGGACTCCATGTAGCTCACATGGTTTATGTCGGTTATAGGATCTCCCAGTGTGTGTGTGTGTTTCCTTGTGTCTATGGTGAACGGTGAAGTGATTTGAAAGTGGAATTGTGAAAGTTATTCATTCGAAAGATTTAAATGATATTTACATTATGAGAATTGATATTCTTGATGAACTGAAAGTGATTGACAAATTATATGATGACTCACATGTGTTATTATACTTATTTCATCCTCTCATGATTATGATGATTTTCTTCAGGCT